>NC_068424.1:73085919-73155919 GCF_023373465.1 Oncorhynchus keta
ACCGTATTCGTTTTTACTCTAAAGCCATTTCCATGAATCAGAGAGGAGGGACAATTGCTTCTGTTGAGATGTGTAAAATGAATGTAACTCCTTCATTATTTAACATGCTGATGAGGACTGCTGACTGCTCATCACTCTCTCTCTCTCTCTCTCTCTCTCTCTCTCTCTCTCTCTCTCTCTCTCTCTCTCTCTCTCTCTCTCTCTCTCTGTGTGTTTGTCACCAGTGATGGTCCTGGCAAGTCAGCAAAGCCTCCATTACCTCCCCAGGTCTTCACAACAGGAGTGAAAGGACTTCTTTCTTTAGTTTATGGCTGGCTTTCTGTTTCCATAGCTATACTTAAGTCACATTACCAACAGTCCTTTACATCCATTGAGAACTCTTAAAAAATATATATATATTTGAATTATTTCACTGGAGAAAATCAATAGTCTAAAAGGTTTTGAGGTCTTTTCAATGTTCAATGCTCAATGTTCAAGAGGAGAAATAACGAACATGACTCACTGCTGCTTATTGGAACTTTTCAACATACATGTTGACATGTTTTGCCTACTGTACAGTATAGTATACATCATATACTTGAGTTTAAAGCAGTCCAGTGTTTGTGAAGATGTGTCATTGTAATATTCAGCTCTGAGCTCACACACACTAGCAGGCAGAGCTACTGTGTACAGAGCAGGAACACTGAGGGTGGGTCACATTCACAGCTGGCACACACAGACACACACACACACACACACACACACACACACACACACGCACACGCACACACGCACACGCACACGCACACGCACACGCACATGCACATGCACATGCACATACACACACACACACACAAGGGTGTCATGCACCCAGAAAATCTGAGAGGGCACAAATTAAGCAAGGATGGCTGGTCTCGAAGTGGGCTGGGCCCACCGCCGGAAAAATTGGACAATTTAGAATTTTGTCAAACACCTGAAAAAGCTTTTTCCTAGAGCTATAATCCAAATATATTTTATTGTTTTGCATATCTAAGTATACTCTTGAGCTGTCTGTATCCTCCTGACTGGTGATTATTATGTCGCTCCATCTATTGACATATAACTGCATAGAACTAGCATGACTGTCACTCCATCTGCTGACATATAACTGGCAGGACTGTCTCTCCATCTGTTGACATATAACTAGCAGGACTGTCTCTCCATCTGTTGACATAAAACTAGCAGGACTGTCACTCCATCTGTTGACATATATCTACATATAACTAGCAGGACTTTCACTCCATCTGTTGACATATAACTAGCAGGACTGTTGCTCCATCTGTTGACATATAACTAGCAGGACTGTCTCTCCATCTGTTGACATATAACTAGCAGGACTGTCGCTCCATCTGTTGACATATAACTAGCAGGACTGTCTCTCCATCTGTTGACATATAAGTAGCAGGACTGTCGCTCCATCTGTTGGATTATAACTAGCAGGACTTATACTCCATCTGTTGACATATAACTAGCAGGACTGTCGCTCCATCTGTTGACATATAACTAGCAGGACTGTCGCTCCATCTGTTGACATATAACTAGCAGGACTGTCGCTCCATCTGTTGACATATAACTAGCAGGACTGTCACTCCATCTGTTGACATATAACTACATATAACTAGCAGGACTGTCACTCCATCTGTTGACATATAACTAGCAGGACTGTCTCTCCATCTGTTGACATATAACTAGCAGGACTGTTGCTCCATCTGTTGGATTATAACTACATATAACTAGCAGGACTGTCACTCCATCTGTTGACATATAACTAGCAGGACTGTCACTCCATCTGTTGACATATAACTAGCAGGACTGTCACTCCATCTGTTGACATATAACTAGCAGGACTGTCACTTCATCTGTTGACATATAACTGGCAGGACTGTCGCTCCATCTGTTGGATTATAACTACATATAACTAGCAGGACTTTCACTCCATCTGTTGACATATAACTACATATAACTAGCAGGACTGTCGCTCCATCTGTTGACATATAACTAGCAGGACTGTCTCTCCATCTGTTGACATATAACTAGCAGGACTGTCTCTCCATCTGTTGACATATAACTAGCAGGACTGTCTCTCCATCTGTTGACATATAACTAGCAGGACTGTCTCTCCATCTGTTGACATATAACTAGCAGGACTGTTGCTCCATCTGTTGGATTATAACTACATATAACTAGCAGGACTGTCACTCCATCTGTTGACATATAACTAGCAGGACTGTCAGTTGACATATAACTGGCAGGACTGTCACTCCATCTGTTGACTTATAACTACATATAACTAGCAGGACTGTCACTCCATCTGTTGACATATAACTAGCAGGACTGTCGCTCCATCTGTTGACATATAACTAGCAGGACTGTCACTTCATCTGTTGACATATAACTGGCAGGACTGTCGCTCCATCTGTTGACATATAACTACATATAACTAGCAGGACTGTCGCTCCATCTGTTGGATTATAACTAGCAGGACTTTCATTCCATCTGTTGACATATAACTAGCAGGACTGTCGCTCCATCTTTTGACATATAACTACATATAACTAGCAGGACTGTCACTCCATCTGTTGACATATAACTAGCAGGACTGTCACTCCATCTGTTGACATATAACTAGCAGGACTGTCGCTCCATCTGTTGACATATAACTAGCAGGACTGTCACTCCATCTGTTGACAGATAACTAGCAGGACTGTCGCTCCATCTGTTGGATTATAACTACATATAACTAGCAGGACTGTCGCTCCATCTGTTGACTTATAACTAGCAGGACTGTCGCTCCATCTGTTGACATATAACTACATATAACTAGCAGGACTGTCGCTCCATCTGTTGACATATAACTAGCAGGACTGTCACTCCATCTGTTGACAGATAACTAGCAGGACTGTCGCTCCATCTGTTGGATTATAACTACATATAACTAGCAGGACTGTCATCCATCTGTTGACATATAACTAGCAGGACTGTCACTCCATCTGTTGACATATAACTAGCAGGACTGTCACTCCATCTGTTGACATAACTAGAGCTATCTGTTGACATATAACTAGCAGGACTGTCACTTCATCTGTTGACATATAACTAGCAGGACTGTCGCTCCATCTGTTGACATATAACTAGCAGGACTGTCGCTCCATCTGTTGACATAGAGCTACATATAACTAGCAGGACTGTCACTTCATCTGTTGACATATAACTAGCAGGACTGTCGCTCCATCTGTTGACATATAACTAGCAGGACTGTCGCTCCATCTGTTGACATAGAGCTACATATAACTAGCAGGACTGTCACTTCATCTGTTGACATATAACTAGCAGGACTGTCGCTCCATCTGTTGACATATAACTAGCAGGACTGTCGCTCCATCTGTTGACATAGAGCTACATATAACTAGCAGTACTGTCGCTCCATCTGTTGACATATAACTAGCAGGACTGTCGCTCCATCTGTTGACATATAACTAGCAGGACTGTCGCTCCATCTGTTTACATATAACTACATATAACGAGCAGGACTGTCACTCCATCTGTTGACATAGAGCTACATATAACTAGCAGGACTGTTGCTCCATCTGTTGGATTATAACTAGCAGGACTTTCATTCCATCTGTTGACATATAACTAGCAGGACTGTCGCTCCATCTGTTGACATATAACTGGCAGGACTGTCGCTCCATCTGTTGACATATAACTAGCAGGACTGTCGCTCCATCTGTTGGATTATAACTAGCAGGACTTTCATTCCATCTGTTGACATATAACTAGCAGGACTGTCGCTCCATCTGTTGACATATAACTACATATAACTAGCAGGACTGTCACTCCATCTGTTGACATAGAGCTACATATCACTAGCAGGACTGTCACTCCATCTGTTGACATATAACTAGCAGGACTGTCACTCCATCTGTTGACATATAACTACATATAACTAGCAGGACTGTCGCTCCATCTGTTGACATATAACAAGCAGCACTTTCACTCCATCTGTTGGATTATAACTAGCAGGACTTTCATTCCATCTGTTGACATATAACTAGCAGGACTGTCACTCCATCTGTTGACATATAACTACATATAACTAGCAGGACTGTCACTCCATCTGTTGACATAGAGCTACATATCACTAGCAGGACTGTCACTCCATCTGTTGACATATAACTAGCAGGACTGTCATCCATCTGTTGACATATAACTACATATAACTAGCAGGACTGTCGCTCCATCTGTTGACATATAACAAGCAGCACTTTCATTCCATCTGTTGACATATAACTAGCAGGACTGTCACTCCATCTGTTGACAGATAACTAGCAGGACTGTCGCTCCATCTGTTGGATTATAACTACATATAACTAGCAGGACTGTCACTCCATCTGTTGACTTATAACTAGCAGGACTGTCGCTCCATCTGTTGACATATAACTACATATAACAAGCAGCACTTTCACATCTGTTGACATATAACTAGCAGGACTGTCACTCCATCTGTTGACAGATAACTAGCAGGACTGTCGCTCCATCTGTTGGATTATAACTACATATAACTAGCAGGACTGTCGCTCCATCTGTTGACTTATAACTAGCAGGACTGTCGCTCCATCTGTTGACATATAACTACATATAACTAGCAGGACTGTCGCTCCATCTGTTGACATATAACTAGCAGGACTGTCACTCCATCTGTTGACAGATAACTAGCAGGACTGTCGCTCCATCTGTTGGATTATAACTACATATAACTAGCAGGACTGTCGCTCCATCTGTTGACTTATAACTAGCAGGACTGTCACTCCATCTGTTGACATATAACTAGCAGGACTGTCACTCCATCTGTTGACAGATAACTAGCAGGACTGTCGCTCCATCTGTTGACATATAACTAGCAGGACTGTCACTCCATCTGTTGACAGATAACTAGCAGGACTGTCGCTCCATCTGTTGGATTATAACTACATATAACTAGCAGGACTGTCACTACATCTGTTGACAGATAACTAGCAGGACTGTCGCTCCATCTGTTGACATATAACTAGCAGGACTGTCGCTCCATCTGTTGACTTATAACTAGCAGGACTGTCGCTCCATCTTTTGACATATAACTACATATAACTAGCAGCACTGTCACTCCATCTGCTGACATATAACTAGCAGGACTGTCTCTCCATCTGTTGACATATAACTAGCAGGACTGTTGCTCCATCTGTTGGATTATAACTACATATAACTAGCAGGACTGTCACTCCATCTGTTGACAGATAACTAGCAGGACTGTCGCTCCATCTGTTGACATATAACTAGCAGGACTGTCGCTCCATCTGTTGACTTATAACTAGCAGGACTGTCGCTCCATCTTTTGACATATAACTAGCAGGACTGTCACTCCATCTGTTGACATATAACTAGCAGGACTGTCACTCCATCTGCTGACATATAACTAGCAGGACTGTCTCTCCATCTGTTGACATATAACTAGCAGGACTGTCGCTCCATCTGTTGACATATAACTAGGAGGACTGTCTCTCCATCTGTTGACTTATAACTAGCAGGACTGTCGCTCCATCTGTTGACTTATAACTAGCAGGACTGTCGCTCCATCTTTTGACATATAACTACATATAACTAGCAGGACTGTCACTCCATCTGCTGACATATAACTAGCAGGACTGTCTCTCCATCTGTTGACATATAACTAGCAGGACTGTCACTCCATCTGTTGACAGATAACTAGCAGGACAGTCGCTCCATCTGTTGACATATAACTAGGAGGACTGTCATTCCATCTGTTGACATATAACTACATATAACTAGCAGGACTGTCACTCCATCTGTTGACATAAAACTAGCAGGACTGTCACTCCATCTGTTGGATTATAACTACATATAACTAGCAGGACTGTTGCTCCATCTGTTGGATTATAACTACATATAACTAGCAGGACTCTCGCTCCATCTGTTGACATATAACTGGCAGGACTGTCACTCCATCTGTTGACATATAACTACATATAACTAGCAGGACTGTCACTCCATCTGTTGACTTATAACTAGCAGGACTGTCGCTCCATCTGTTGACATATAACTGGCAGGACTGTCACTCCATCTGTTGACATATAACTACATATAACTAGCAGGGACTGTCACTCCATCTGTTGACTTATAACTAGCAGGACTGTCACTCCATCTGTTGACTTATAACTAGCAGGACTGTCACTCCATCTGTTGACATATAACTACATATAACTAGCAGGACTGTCACTCCATCTGTTGACATATAACTACATATAACTAGCAGGACTGTCACTCCATCTGTTGACATATAACTAGCAGGACTGTCGCTCCATCTGTTGACTTATAACTAGCAGGACTGTCACTCCATCTGTTGACATATAACTAGCAGGACTGTCGCTCCATCTGTTGACATATAACTAGCAGGACTGTCACTCCATCTGTTGACTTATAACTAGCAGGACTGTCACTCCATCTGTTGACTTATAACTAGCAGGACTGTCACTCCATCTGTTGACATATAACTACATATAACTAGCAGGACTGTCACTCCATCTGTTGACTTATAACTAGCAGGACTGTCACTCCATCTGTTGACATATAACTAGCAGGACTGTCACTCCATCTGTTGACTATAACTAGCAGGACTGTCACTCCATCTGTTGACATAAAACTAGCAGGACTGTCACTCCATCTGTTGACAGATAACTAGCAGGACTGTCGCTCCATCTGTTGACTTATAACTAGCTGGACTGCCGCTCCATCTGTTGACATATAACTAGCAGGACTGTCACTCCATCTGTTGACATATAACTAGCAGGACTGTCACTCCATCTGTTGACTTATAACTAGCAGGACTGTCACTCCATCTGTTGACATAAAACTAGCAGGACTGTCACTCCATCTGTTGGCAGATATCTAGCAGGACTGTCGCTCCATCTGTTGACTTATAACTAGCTGGACTGTCGCTCCATCTGTTGACATATAACTGGCAGGACTGTCACTCCATCTGTTGACATATAACTAGCAGGACTGTCACTCCATCTGTTGACATATAACTACATATAACTAGCAGGACTGTCACTCCATCTGTTGACATATAACTACATATAACTAGCAGGACTGTCACTCCATCTGTTGACATATAACTAGCAGGACTGTCGCTCCATCTGTTGACATATAACTACATATAACTAGCAGGACTGTCACTCCATCTGTTGACATATAACTAGCAGGACTGTCTCTCCATCTGTTGACATATAACTAGCAGGACTGTCTCTCCATCTGTTGACATATAACTAGCAGGACTGTCACTCCATCTGTTGACATATAACTAGCAGGACTGTCACTCCATCTGTTGACATATAACTAGCAGGACTGTCGCTCCATCTGTTGACATATAACTACATATAACTAGCAGGACTGTCACTCCATCTGTTGACATATAACTAGCAGGACTGTCGCTCCATCTGTTGACATATAACTAGGAGGACTGTCTCTCCATCTGTTGACATAGAGCTACATATAACTAGCAGGACTGTCACTTCATCTGTTGACATATAACTAGCAGGACTGTCACTCCATCTGTTGACATATAACTAGCAGGACTGTCACTCCATCTGTTGACAGATAACTAGCAGGACTGTCGCTCCATCTGTTGACATATAACTAGCAGGACTGTCTCTCCATCTGTTGACTTATAACTAGCAGGACTGTCTCTCCATCTGTTGACATATAACTAGCAGGACTGTCGCTCCATCTTTTGACATATAACTACATATAACTAGCAGGACTGTCGCTCCATCTGTTGACATATAACTAGCAGGACTGTCACTCCATCTGTTGACATATAACTAGCAGGACTGTCTCTCCATATGTTGACTTATAACTAGCAGGACTGTCGCTCCATCTTTGACATATAACTACATATAACTAGCAGGACTGTCACTCCATCTGCTGACATATAACTAGCAGGACTGTCTCTCCATCTGTTGACATATAACTAGCAGGACTGTCACTCCATCTGTTGACAGATAACTAGCAGGACTGTCGCTCCATCTGTTGACATATAACTAGCAGGACTGTTGCTCCATCTGTTGGATTATAACTACATATAACTAGCAGGACTGTCACTCCATCTGTTGACATATAACTACATATAACTAGCAGGACTGTCACTCCATCTGTTGACATATAACTACATATAACTAGCAGGACTGTCACTCCATCTGTTGACATATAACTACATATAACTAGCAGGACTGTCACTCCATCTGTTGACATATAACTACATATAACTAGCAGGACTGTCACTCCATCTGTTGACATATAACTAGCAGGACTGTCACTCCATCTGTTGACATATAACTAGCAGGACTGTCACTCCATCTGTTGACTTATAACTAGCAGGACTGTCACTCCATCTGTTGACATATAACTACATATAACTAGCAGGACTGTCGCTCCATCTGTTGACATATAACTGGCAGGACTGTCACTCCATCTGTTGACATATAACTACATATAACTAGCAGGACTGTCACTCCATCTGTTGACTTATAACTACATATAACTAGCAGGACTGTCACTCCATCTGTTGACTTATAACTACATATAACTAGCAGGACTGTCACTCCATCTGTTGACTTATAACTACATATAACTAGCAGGACTGTCACTCCATCTGTTGACATATAACTGGCAGGACTGTCACTCCATCTGTTGACATATAACTAGCAGGACTGTCACTCCATCTGTTGACTTATAACTACATATAACTAGCAGGACTGTCACTCCATCTGTTGACTTATAACTACATATAACTAGCAGGACTGTCACTCCATCTGTTGACTTATAACTACATATAACTAGCAGGACTGTCACTCCATCTGTTGACATATAACTAGCAGGACTGTCGCTCCATCTGTTGACATATAACTAGCAGGACTGTCACTCCATCTGTTGACTTATAACTAGCAGGACTGTCACTCCATCTGTTGACATATAACTAGCAGGACTGTCGCTCCATCTGTTGACATAAAACTAGCAGGACTGTCATCTGTTGACAGATATCTAGCAGGACTGTCGCTCCATCTGTTGACTTATAACTAGCAGGACTGTCGCTCCATCTGTTGACATATAACTAGCAGGACTGTCACTCCATCTGTTGACATATAACTAGCAGGACTGTCACTCCATCTGTTGACTTATAACTAGCAGGACTGTCACTCCATCTGTTGACATAAAACTAGCAGGACTGTCACTCCATCTGTTGGCAGATATCTAGCAGGACTGTCGCTCCATCTGTTGACTTATAACTAGCTGGACTGCCGCTCCATCTGTTGACATATAACTAGCAGGACTGTCACTCCATCTGTTGACATATAACTAGCAGGACTGTCACTCCATCTGTTGACAGATAACTACATATAACTAGCAGGACTGTCACTCCATCTGCTGACATATAACTACATATAACTAGCAGGACTGTCTCTCCATCTGTTGACTTATAACTAGCAGGACTGTCGCTCCATCTTTTGACATATAACTACATATAACTAGCAGGACTGTCACTCCATCTGCTGACATATAACTAGCAGGACTGTCTCTCCATCTGTTGACATATAACTAGCAGGACTGTCACTCCATCTGTTGACAGATAACTAGCAGGACTGTCGCTCCATCTGTTGACATATAACTAGGAGGACTGTCTCTCCATCTGTTGACTTATAACTAGCAGGACTGTCACTCCATCTGTTGACATATAACTACATATAACTAGCAGGACTGTCGCTCCATCTGTTGACATATAACTAGGAGGACTGTCTCTCCATCTGTTGACTTATAACTAGCAGGACTGTCGCTCCATCTTTTGACATATAACTACATATAACTAGCAGGACTGTCACTTCATCTGTTGACATATAACTAGCAGGACTGTCACTCCATCTGTTGACATATAACTAGCAGGACTGTCACTCCATCTGTTGACAGATAACTAGCAGGACTGTCGCTCCATCTGTTGACATATAACTAGCAGGACTGTCGCTCCATCTGTTGACTTATAACTAGCAGGACTGTCGCTCCATCTTTTGACATATAACTAGCAGGACTGTCACTCCATCTGTTGGCATATAACTACATATAACTAGCAGGACTGTCGCTCCATCTGTTGACATATAACTAGCAGGACTGTCGCTCCATCTGTTGACATATAACTAGCAGGACTGTCTCTCCATCTGTTGACTTATAACTAGCAGGACTGTCGCTCCATCTTTTGACATATAACTACATATAACTAGCAGGACTGTCACTCCATCTGCTGACATATAACTAGCAGGACTGTCTCTCCATCTGTTGACATATAACTAGCAGGACTGTCACTCCATCTGTTGACAGATAACTAGCAGGACTGTCGCTCCATCTGTTGACATATAACTAGCAGGACTGTTGCTCCATCTGTTGGATTATAACTACATATAACTAGCAGGACTGTCGCTCCATCTGTTGACATATAACTTGCAGGACTGTCGCTCCGTCTGTTGACTTATAACTAGCAGGACTGTCGCTCCATCTGTTGACATATAACTACATATAACTAGCAGGACTGTCACTCCATCTGTTGACTTATAACTAGCAGAACTGTCGCTCCATCTGTTGACATATAACTGGCAGGACTGTCACTCCATCTGTTGACATATAACTACATATAACTAGCAGGACTGTCACTCCATCTGTTGACTTATAACTAGCAGGACTGTCACTCCATCTGTTGACTTATAACTAGCAGGACTGTCACTCCATCTGTTGACTTATAACTAGCAGGACTGTCACTCCATCTGTTGACATATAACTACATATAACTAGCAGGACTGTCACTCCATCTGTTGACATATAACTAGCAGGACTGTCACTCCATCTGTTGACTTATAACTACATATAACTAGCAGGACTGTCACTCCATCTGTTGACTTATAACTACATATAACTAGCAGGACTGTCACTCCATCTGTTGACTTATAACTAGCAGGACTGTCACTCCATCTGTTGACATATAACTACATATAACTAGCAGGACTGTCGCTCCATCTGTTGACATATAACTGGCAGGACTGTCACTCCATCTGTTGACATATAACTAGCAGGACTGTCGCTCCATCTGTTGACATATAACTACATATAACTAGCAGGACTGTCACTCCATCTGTTGACATATAACTACATATAACTAGCAGGACTGTCGCTCCATCTGTTGACATATAACTACATATAACTAGCAGGACTGTCACTCCATCTGTTGACTTATAACTAGCAGGACTGTCGCTCCATCTGTTGACATATAACTAGCAGGACTGTCACTCCATCTGTTGACTTATAACTAGCAGGACTGTCGCTCCATCTGTTGACATAAAACTAGCAGGACTGTCACTCCATCTGTTGACATACAACTAGCAGGACTGTCACTCCATCTGTTGGCAGATATCTAGCAGGACTGTCGCTCCATCTGTTGACTTATAACTAGCAGGACTGTCACTCCATCTGTTGACTTATAACTAGCAGGACTGTCACTCCATCTGTTGACTTATAACTAGCAGGACTGTCGCTCCATCTGTTGACATATAACTACATATAACTAGCAGGACTGTCACTCCATCTGTTGACATATAACTACATATAACTAGCAGGACTGTCGCTCCATCTGTTGACATATAACTAGCAGGACTGTCGCTCCATCTGTTGACATATAACTAGCAGGACTGTTGCTCCATCTGTTGGATTATAACTACATATAACTAGCAGGACTGTCGCTCCATCTGTTGACATATAACTAGCAGGACTGTCACTCCATCTGTTGACATATAACTACATATAACTAGCAGGACTGTCGCTCCATCTGTTGACATATAACTAGCAGGACTGTCGCTCCATCTGTTGACATATAACTAGCAGGACTGTTGCTCCATCTGTTGGATTATAACTACATATAACTAGCAGGACTGTCGCTCCATCTGTTGACATATAACTTGCAGGACTGTCGCTCCGTCTGTTGACTTATAACTAGCAGGACTGTCGCTCCATCTGTTGACATATAACTAGCAGGACTGTCGCTCCATCTGTTGACATATAACTTGCAGGACTGTCGCTCCGTCTGTTGACTTATAACTAGCAGGACTGTCACTCCATCTGTTGACATATAACTAGCAGGACTGTCGCTCCATCTGTTGACATATAACTGGCAGGACTGTCACTCCATCTGTTGACATATAACTACATATAACTAGCAGGACTGTCACTCCATCTGTTGACTTATAACTAGCAGGACTGTCGCTCCATCTGTTGACATATAACTAGCAGGACTGTCGCTCCATCTGTTGGATTATAACTACATATAACTAGCAGGACTGTCATTCCATCTGTTGACATATAACTAGCAGGACTGTCACTCCATCTGTTGACATATAACTGGCAGGACTGTCACTCCATCTGTTGACATATAACTACATATAACTAGCAGGACTGTCACTCCATCTGTTGACTTATAACTAGCAGGACTGTCGCTCCATCTGTTGACATATAACTAGCAGGACTGTCACTCCATCTGTTGACATATAACTAGCAGGACTGTCGCTCCATCTGTTGACATATAACTAGCAGGACTGTCACTCCATCTGTTGACATATAACTAGCAGGACTGTCACTCCATCTGTTGACTTATAACTAGCAGGACTGTCACTCCATCTGTTGACATATAACTACATATAACTAGCAGGACTGTCACTCCATCTGTTGACTTATAACTAGCAGGACTGTCACTCCATCTGTTGACTTATAACTAGCAGGACTGTCGCTCCATCTGTTGACTTATAACTAGCAGGACTGTCTCTCCATCTGTTGACATATAACTAGCAGGACTGTCTCTCCATCTGTTGACTTATAACTAGCAGGACTGTTGCTCCATCTGTTGGATTATAACTACATATAACTAGCAGGACTGTCGCTCCATCTGTTGACATATAACTTGCAGGACTGTCGTTCCGTCTGTTGACTTATAACTAGCAGGACTGTCGCTCCATCTGTTGACATATAACTACATATAACTAGCAGGACCATCTGTTGGAGGCTTGAAACACTCAAAACAAATCATTGTCCAGGCTGACTCTGTCATGTAGCTGTATTATGTGATTCTTATTTAGTTTTTTTGCCTTTTCAAGCGGTTTGAGATTATTTGAGATTATTTTGTAACAGATTATTTCTGTTACAAAAACCACTACAGAAGTTGAATAAAGTTGAATAAATTATTATTATTTATTATTTTATTATTAAAATAAATCTACTTTGGGATCGGTGTCCCTTCCACGGGATGGTTGAGCTAACGTAGGCTAAAGGGATAAGCATGAGGTTGTAAGTATCAAGAATATTTTCCAGGACATAGACATATCTGATATTGGCAGAAAGCTTACATTCTTGTTAATTTAACTGCACTGTTCAATTTACAGTAGCTATTACAGTGAAATAATACCATGCTATTGTTTGAGGAGAGTTTTAATAAACAAATTAGGCGCATTTGGGCAGTCTTGATACATTTTCAACAGAAATGCAATGGTTCATTGGATCAGTCTACAACTTTGCACATACCCTATTGCCATCTAGTGGCCAAAATCTAAAATACAGCTGGGCTGGAATAATACATTATGGCCTTTCTCTTGCGTTTCAAAGATGATGGTACAAAAAAATATTTTCTTTTACCAGATCCATTGTGTTATATTCTCCTACATTCCTTGAACATTTCCACAAACTTCAAATTGTTTCCTTTCAAATGGTACCAAGAATATGCATATCCTTGCATCAGGTCCTGAGCTAGATTTGGGCAAGTCATTTTAGGCGAAAATGGGAAAAAGGGGCAGATCCTTAAGAGGATTTATTTTAAGTAAATAAAAGTAATTCAGTGTTTACTTCCCAGACAGTTATTCATGAAATCAGATGCATTAGTACTTTGAGTGAACTCTGAGAGATCCCACACACTTAACAGAGAACCTCCATTAGAAGAGCTAAGATACACAAAGACAAAGAGGAGATGAAGAGTGAGAGGCACCGGCAGGATCCCTGACAATGTGGAGCTGAGCTTTTTGACTTTTGAATCATTCAAAAAATCTATCCTTCCCCCCTCTCTTCCCTGGTAGTATATCACTAGTTTCCCAAACACCAGGCCAAGCCTATTCCTGGTCTAAAGAGCCCTTTCATCAGGGATTCTCCATTAAGTATGACATAGTATTCCTGGTCTAAAGAGCCCTTTCATCAGGGATTCTACATTAAGTATGACATTGTATTCCTGGTCTAAAGAGCCCTTTCATCAGGGATTCTCCATTAAGTATGACATAGTATTCCTGGTCTAAAGAGCCCTTTCATCAGGGATTCTCCATTAAGTATGACATAGTATTCCTGGTCTAAAGAGCCCTTTCATCAGGGATTCTACATTAAGTATGACATAGTATTCCTGGTCTAAAGAGCCCTTTCATCAGGGATTCTACATTAAGTATGACATTGTATTCCTGGTCTAAAGAGCCCTTTCATCAGGGATTCTCCATTAAGTATGACATAGTATTCCTGGTCTAAAGAGCCCTTTCATCAGGGATTCTACATTAAGTATGACATTGTATTCCTGGTCTAAAGAGCCCTTTCATCAGGGATTCTCCATTAAGTATGACATAGTATTCCTGGTCTAAAGAGCCCTTTCATCAGGGATTCTCCATTAAGTATGACATAGTATTCCTGGTCTAAAGAGCCCTTTCATCAGGGATTCTCCATTAAGTATGACATTGTATTCCTGGTCTAAAGAGCATTTTCAACTGGGATTGTCCATTAATTAAGCATGTTTTTTAGTCCTGCATCATTCCCATGTCCAGGAAACTGTCCCCAAGGGCAAATGCTGAGTTTTGTCCATCCTACCGTATTCGTTTTTACTCTCAAGCCATTGGCATGAATCAGAGAGGAGGGACAATTGCTTCTGTTGAGATGTGTAAAATGAATGTAACTCCTCCATTATTTAACCTGCTGATGAGGACTGCTGACTGCTTATCACACTGTCTGTCTGTCTGTCTGTCTGTCTGTCTGTCTGTCTGTCTGTCTGTCTGTCTGTCTGTCTGTCTGTCTGTCTGTCTGTCTGTCTGTCTGTCTGTCTGTCTGTCTGTCATCACTGATGATCCTGGCAAGTCAGCAAAGCCTCCATTACCTCCCCAGGTCTTCACAACAGGAGTGAAATGACTTCTTTCTTTAGTTTATGGCTGGCTTTCTGTTTCCATAGCTATAATTAAGTCATATTTCCAACAGTCCTTTACATCCATTGAGAACTCTTAAAAAACATATATATTTGAAATATTTCACTGGAGAAAATCAACAGTCTAAAAGGTTTTGAGGTCTTTTCACTGCTCACTGCTCAATGCTCAATGCTCAATGCTCACTGCTCAATGCTCAAGAGGAGAAATAATGAACATGACTCACTGCTGCTTATGGGAACTTTTCAACATACATGTTGACATGTTTTGCCTACTGTACAGTATAGTATACATCATATACTTGAGTTTAAAGCAGTCCAGTGTTTGTGAAGATGTGTGATTGTAATATTCAGCTCTGAGCTCACACACACTAGCAGGCAGAGCTACTGTATACAGAGCAGGAACACAGAGGGTGGGTCACATTCACAGCTGGCACACACACACACACACACACACACACACACACACACACACACACACACACACACACACACACACACACACACACACACACACACACACACACACACACACACACACACACACACAAGGGTGTCATGCACCCAGAAAATCTGAGGGGGCACAAAGTAAGCAAGGATGGCTGGTCTCGAAGTGGGCTAGGCCCCCCGCTGGAAAAATTGGACAATTTAGAATTTTGTCAAACACCTGAAAAAGCTTTTTCCTAGAGCCATAATCCAAATATATTTGATTGTTTTGCATATCTATGCATACTCTTGATCTGTCTGTATCATCCTGACTGGTGATTATTTCTTTACAACAGGAGTGCTAGGATTTATTTCTTTAGTTTATGGATTGCTTTCTGTTTCACAGAATTTTAGATAAAAGCCATAGCTTCTCTGTCACGACTTCCGCCGAAGTTGGTCCCTGTCCTTGTTCGGGCGGCATTCCATGTTTCCTTTTGTTTTGTCTTCATTGTACACACCAGGTCTCCATTCCATAATCATGTTGCTTATTTAACCCTCTGGCTTTTGTTTTGTGCGTCATTGTTTTTGTCAAGTGGTTCCGTGTACGTGTTCTGGATTGTTTATGTTTATCCCTGTTGGATTATTGTTGTTATTGAGAAAAATATCGTGTTTTTTTCATACCTGTGTCCTGCGCCTGACTCCGCCTGACTCCGCCTGACTCCGCCTGACTCCGCTTTATTCCATTCACATGGAACACTGATATTCTCTGCATCTCTGCTAAAATCTGGGTAAGCAATTGAAAGGAATGTGATTCTTATTCAGGTAATTTATTAATTACTTAAATTTCATTTATTTTCTTTCTTTAACCCCATTTTCTCCCCAATTTCGTGGTATCCAATTGGTAGTTACAGTCTTGTCTCATCGCTGCAACTCCCGTATGGACTCGGGAGAGGTAAAGGTCGAGAGCCGTGTGTCCTCCAAAACACAACCCAGCCAAGCCCAACCTTGACACAGTGCACACTTAACCCGGAAGCCAACTGCACCAATGTGTTGGAGGAAACACTGTGCACCTGGCGACCGTGGCAGCATGCACTGCACCCAGACCGCCACAGGAGTCATTAGTGCACGACGGGACAAGGACATCCCAGTCGGCCAAACCCCCCCAACCCGGACGACGCTGGGCCAATTGTGCGCTACCCCATGGGTCTCCCGGTCAGCTGCAACAGAGCCTGGACCCAATCCAGAATCTCTAGTGGCACAGCTAGCACTGTGATGCAGGTGTCTTAGACCACTGTGCCACTCGGGAGGCAGTGCTTGCTTTTCTAAAGTCTTCCAATCTTGCAAGCAGGAATGCCAGCTAAGATAGTTAGATAAGCTAGCTACTCTAACTTGATTGATGGCCTGAAATGACTTCTTGGTAGCTAGGTAGCTACATGTATGAGGGTGGAAGATTGGGAACATAATTTACATAAGTATTCATACCCCAGAGTCAGGACTTTGTAGAAGCACCTTTGGAAGTGATTACAGCTCTGAGTCTCTAAGTGCTTTCTACACCACGACCGTGCAACATTTGCCCATTACTATTTCAGAATTCTTCAAGGTCTGTCAAATTGGTTGGTGATCATTGCTAGACAACCATTTTCAGTTCTTGCCATGGATTTTTAAGTAGATTTAAGTCAAAACTGTAACTTGGCCATTCACAGTCTATTTGGTAAGCAACTCCAGTGTTTTAGGTTATCATCCTGCTGAAAGGTGAATTAATCTCCTAGTGTCTGGTAGAAAGCAGACTGAACCAGGTTTTTCTCTAGGATTTTGCCTGTGCTTAGCACCATTCCGTTTATTTTTTAATCCTGAAAAACTCCCCAGTCCTTAATGATTACAAGCATACCCATAGCATGCTGCAGCCACCACTATGCTTGAAAATATGGAGTTGTACTCAGTAATGTGGGGAGGCAGGTAACCTAGTTGTTAGAGCGTTGGCCCAATAACTGAAAGATTGCTGGATTGAATCCCCGAGCTGACAAGGTAAAAATATTTTGCTCTACCCCTGAAGATGGGGCAGTTCCCCGGTAGGCCATCATTGCAATTAAAATAATATACACAAATTCTTAACTGTTGAAAATGTTTGTTTTGCTCCTTGAAATTCATTACAATTCTGTCCATTTACCTATAGCCAGCCAGATATATATACCGGTATGTTTTGGCTGCTGAGAATTAAACCATAAATTCAGTCTAAGTGCGTAACGTGGCATTACTATACCTCACACACATACGGCCTACTTTAGATATTAGCTTCCACCAACTAGCCTGTGACATGACCAATATGTTAAGTTATATGAAATTAAAGTTGCAGTGTACGGAAATCCCAGACATAGCATCGTGGGACAGGGACACAGTGGGTTGCCCTGGAGGACAGTACAGTATTAAACTATCTGTTTGAAGAGATGGTTTGTAACATACTGTGTGTGTTTTGGCTCCAGAGTCAGAATGCTGTCTGTTGTTATAACCTTGGGTTCTGGTGGAGGTCCTGGCCTGGCGAGGTCACAGCATGGGAGGGTAGTAAAGCACACACCAGTAAGCATACACACACAAACACACCCACGCATGCGCACAAACTCACAAAATTTTGGTGCACACACCCACAAACACACTGGTCCGGACTCTGGAAAGGCAATGAGTGGGGACAGTAGACAGAGTGGTGTCCGGGGGTCTGTCGTCTCAGTGAGTGTGGACAGGAGACAGAGTGGTGTCCGGGGGTCTGTCGTCTCAGTGAGTGTGGACAGGAGACAGAGTGGTGTCCGGGGGTCTGTCGTCTCAGTGAGTGTGGACAGTAGACAGAGTGGTGTCTGGGTGTCTGTCGTCTCAGTGAGTGGAGTCAGTAGACAGAGTGGTGTCTGTCATCTCAGTGAGTGGAGTCAGTAGACAGAGTGGTGTCTGGGGGTCTGTCGTCTCAGTGAGTGGAGTCAGTAGACAGAGTGGTGTCTGGGGGTCTGTCGTCTCAGTGAGTGTGGACAGTAGACAGAGTGGTGTCTGGGTGTCTGTAATATCAGTGAGTGGAGTCAGTAGACAGAGTGGTGTCCGGGGGCCTGTCGTCTCAGTGAGTGGAGTCAGTAGACAGAGTGGTGTCTGGGGGCCTGTCGTCTCAGTGAGTGGAGTCAGTAGACAGAGTGGTGTCTGTCGTCTCAGTGAGTGTGGACAGTAGACAGAGTGGTGTCCGGGGGTCTGTCGTCTTAGTGAGTGGAGTCAGTAGACAGAGTGGTGTCCGGGGGCCTGTCGTCTCAGTGAGTGGAGTCAGTAGACAGAGTGGTGTCTGGGGGTCTGTCGTCTCAGTGAGTGGAGTCAGTAGACAGAGTGGTGTCTGGGGGTCTGTCATCTCAGTGAGTGTGGACAGTAGACAGAGTGGGGTCTGTCGTCTCAGTGAGTGGAAACAGTAGACAGAGTGGTGTCTGGGGGTCTGTCGTGTCAGTGAGAGTGTGGACAGTAGACAGAGTGGTGTCTGGGGGTCTGTCATATCAGTGAGTGGAGTCAGTAGACAGAGTGGTGTCTGGGGTCTGTCATCTCAGTGAGTGTGGACAGTAGACAGAGTGGTGTCCGGGGGTGTCGTCTCAGTGAGTGTGGACAGTAGACAGAGTGGTGTCCGGGGTCTGTCGTCTCAGTGAGTGGAAACAGTAGACAGAATGGTGTCCGGGGGTCTGTCGTCTCAGTGAGTGTGGACAGTAGACAGAGTGGTGTCCGGGGGTCTGTCTCTCAGTGAGTGGAAACAGTAGACAGAGTGGTGTCCGGGGTCTGTCGTCTCAGTGAGTGGAAACAGTAGACAGAGTGGTGTCCGGGGTCTGTCGTCTCAGTGAGTGGAAACAGTAGACAGAGTGGTGTCCGGGGGTCTGTCGTCTCAGTGAAACTGTAGACAGAGTGGTGTCCGGGGTCGGTCGTCTCAAAAACAGTAGACAGAGTGGTGTCCGGGGTCTGTCGTCTCAGTGAGTGGAAACAGTAGACAGAGTGGTGTCCGGGGTCTGTCGTCTCAGTGAGTGGAAACAGTAGACAGAGTGGTGTCCGGGGGTCTGGTCTGTGAGTGTGGACGTCTCAGTGAGTGGAAACAGTAGACAGAGTGGTGTCCGGGGGTCTGTCGTCTCAGTGAGTGTGGACAGTAGACAGAGTGGTGTCCGGGGTCTGTCGTCTCAGTGAGTGGAAACAGTAGACAGAGTGGTGTCCGGGGTCTGTCGTCTCAGTGAGTGGAAACAGTAGACAGAGTGGTGTCCGGGGGTCTGTCGTCTCAGTGAGTGTGGACAGTAGACAGAGTGGTGTCCGGGGTCTGTCGTCTCAGTGAGTGGAAACAGTAGACAGAGTGGTGTCCGGGGTCTGTCGTCTCAGTGAGTGTGGACAGTAGACAGAGTGGTGTCCGGGGTCTGTCGTCTCAGTGAGTGGAAACAGTAGACAGAATGGTGTCCGGGGTCGTCTCAGTGAGTGTGGACAGTCTGGTGTCCGGGGTCGGTCGTCTCAGTGAGTGGAAACAGTAGACAGAGTGGTGTCCGGGGTCTGTCGTCTCAGTGAGTGGAAACAGTAGACAGAGTGGTGTCCGGGGTCTGTCGTCTCAGTGAGTGGAAACAGTAGACAGAGTGGTGTCCGGGGGTCTGTCGTCTCAGTGAGTGTGGACAGTAGACAGAGTGGTGTCCGGGGGTCTGTCGTCTCAGTGAGTGGAAACAGTAGACAGAGTGGTGTCCGGGGGTCTGTCGTCTCAGTGAGTGGAAACAGTAGACAGAGTGGTGTCCGGGGGTCTGTCGTCTCAGTGAGTGGAAACAGTAGACAGAGTGGTGTCCGGGGGTCTGTCGTCTCAGTGAGTGGAAACAGTAGACAGAGTGGTGTCCGGGGTCTGTCGTCTCAGTGAGTGGAAACAGTAGACAGAGTGGTGTCCGGGGTCTGTCGTCTCAGTGAGTGGAAACAGTGAGTGGTGGACAGTAGACAGAGTGGTGTCCGGGGGTCTGTCGTCTCAGTGAGTGGAAACAGTAGACAGAGTGGTGTCCGGGGGTCTGTCGTCTCAGTGAGTGGAAACAGTAGACAGCGTGGTGTCCGGGGTCTGTCGTCTCAGTGAGTGGAAACAGTAGACAGAGTGGTGTCCGGGGGTCTGTCGTCTCAGTGAGTGTGGACAGTAGACAGAGTGGTGTCCGGGGTCTGTCGTCTCAGTGAGTGGAAACAGTAGACAGAGTGGTGTCAGGGTCTGTCGTCTCAGTGAGTGGAAACAGTAGACAGAGTGGTGTCCGGGGTCTGTCGTCTCAGTGAGTGTGGACAGTAGACAGAGTGGTGTCCGGGGGTCTGTCGTCTCAGTGAGTGGAAACAGTAGACAGAGTGGTGTCCGGGGTCTGTCGTCTCAGTGAGTGGAAACAGTAGACAGAGTGGTGTCCGGGGGTCTGTCGTCTCAGTGAGTGGAAACAGTAGACAGAGTGGTGTCCGGGGGTCTGTCGTCTCAGTGAGTGTGGACAGTAGACAGAGTGGTGTCCGGGGGTCGGTCGTCTCAGTGAGTGGAAACAGTAGACAGAGTGGTGTCCGGGGGTCGGTCGTCTCAGTGAGTGGGAACAGTAGACAGAGTGGTGTCCGGGGGTCTGTCGTCTCAGTGAGTGGAAACAGTAGACAGAGTGGTGTCCGGGGGTCTGTCGTCTCAGTGAGTGTGGACAGTAGACAGAGTGGTGTCTGGGGGTCTGTCGTCTCAGTGAGTGGAAACAGTAGACAGAGTGGTGTCCGGGGGTCTGTCGTCTCAGTGAGTGTGGACAGTAGACAGAGTGGTGTCCGGGGGTCGGTCGTCTCAGTGAGTGGAAACAGTAGACAGAGTGGTGTCCGGGGGTCTGTCGTCTCAGTGAGTGGAAACAGTAGACAGAGTGGTGTCCGGGGGTCTGTCGTCTCAGTGAGTGGAAACAGTAGACAGAGTGGTGTCCGGGGGTCTGTCGTCTCAGTGAGTGGAAACAGTAGACAGAGTGGTGTCCGGGGGTCGGTCGTCTCAGTGAGTGGAAACAGTAGACAGAGTGGTGTCCGGGGGTCGGTCGTCTCAGTGAGTGGAAACAGTAGACAGAGTGGTGTCCGGGGGTCGGTCGTCTCAGTGAGTGGAAACAGTAGACAGAGTGGTGTCCGGGGGTCGGTCGTCTCAGTGAGTGGAAACAGTAGACAGAGTGGTGTCCGGGGGTCTGTCGTCTCAGTGAGTGGAAACAGTAGACAGAGTGGTGTCCGGGGGTCGGTCGTCTCAGTGAGTGGAAACAGTAGACAGAGTGGTGTCCGGGGGTCGGTCGTCTCAGTGAGTGGAAACAGTAGACAGAGTGGTGTCCGGGGGTCGGTCGTCTCAGTAGCCTCCAGGGACCTCCAGGGTTTTCACATCACAGAGATGAATAAAGATCATACATGTTTATAAAGGATGTCTATTTTACACCATATGCTTGTACTGTACTGTATGTTTCAGCGTCCTCTTCCTGTTTGCCACTCAGGACAACTCCAGGAGATTATCGATTGATAATATGGTATGTAATAATAATAATAATAATAAATATGGGGGGAATTCCGACCCGATGTCAGTGTTTGTGGTGTATAGGTGAGGATGGAGTGAAGCGCAGCAAACAGAACTGAGTAAAAATAACGTACTTTACAAACCCTAACACACAAGACTAACACAAAACAGGAACAATCACGCACAACACATAATGGGAACCAGAGTGTTCAATAGGGAATGAATAATAACTTAATGGGAACCAGGTGTGTACACTCAAGACATAACTAATGGAAAACAGAAACATGGATCGGTGGCCGCTAGAAAGCCGGTGACGTCGAACGCCGCCCGAACAAGGAGAGGGAACAACTTTGGCGGAAGTCGTGACACCCGAGTTATGAGCACAGAAATAGAACGTAATTCCCCTTTTCATGCACCTTTCTCTCTGAGTATTCTGGCCTTGAAGTTAAGCATGAAAATACCATGCTATTCACCCTCTATTGGTTTGAGGTGGAGATCAAGGAAATGAAGGTGTGGCTGGGGTGTGACTACAGATCTGCTGTATTCTGATCTTGACTTAATTCCCTCATAAATTCCATCAAATGTGTGTGCGATGAACCAATGAATAAGGTCAATCAACCTGTCGGTTCCAATTGGAAAAATGCCTTCTTTCTTCTTTCCTCTACCATTCTCCACGCCAAAAATTAAATTCAAATTTTCTGCTAACAAATGCCATGATGATGAAACTGCAGAAAACGAGGTAATTGTAAGAATCTCAGGATTAATATTTAATAATATAATAATAATAATATAATAATATAATATTTAATAGAAACTATCTAATGTTAGCTAAATGTAGGAATGAATAAATTGTCTAAATGTCTTTAAATTGATACAAATCCTGTTAGCAAAGGTGTCAGCTAGAGAAGACGTGCAAGAGCTTGCAGGGATTTTTAGTTTTGCATGATGTCTATTGCATGATGTCTACTTTGATCCTAAGTAGCATTTTCAAAACTGAGAGTAAATAGAGTCACATATACAGTATGCATTAAAGTCACCTTGTACAAGAGACACAGCCCTTATTTGAAGTGTTTTTGAAATTCCCTATGGGAAAAATGAGAGGAGGAAAAACGACTGGAAGCATTTGGCTGTTTGATCGTTATGTTTTATTGGTATTATGACATGTCAACTGTGGGGCTCTGGACAAAAGAGAACTCCATGAGAAATTCTGTTGGCCAGCAAATGGGAGAGTTTTCACCGGTTGAATTACATTTATTCAGCACGCGCAAGGGAACCACGCCTGCAAAGCCCGTTATGCACCTGCGTAAGATGAGTCGGAATACCCACTACTGAGAAGTGAATACCCACTACTGAGAAGTGAATACCCACTACTGAGAAGTGAATACCCACTACTGAGAAGTGAATACCCACTACTGAGAAGTGAATACCCACTACTGAGAAGTGAATACCCACTACTGAGAAGTGAATGACCACTACTGAGAAGTGAATACCCACTACTGAGAAGTGAATAACCACTACTGAGAAGTGAATACCCACTACTGAGAAGTGAATACCCACTACTGAGAAGTGAATACCCACTACTGAGAAGTGAATACCCACTACTGAGAAGTGAATCCCCACTACTGAGAAGTGAATAACCACTACTGAGAAGTGAATCCCCACTACTGAGAAGTGAATACCCACTACTGAGAAGTGAATACCCACTACTGAGAAGTGAATAACCACTACTGAGAAGTGAATACCCACTACTGAGAAGTGAATACCCACTACTGAGAAGTGAATACCCACTACTGAGAAGTGAATACCCACTACTGAGAAGTGAATACCCACTACTGAGAAGTGAATACCCACTACTGAGAAGTGAATACCCACTACTGAGACGTGAATACTCACTACTGAGAAGTGAATACCAACTACTGAGAAGTGCGTAGGAAAGGCGTGAGTAGGAAAAGTGTACATTTCCTATGTCTGAATCTGCCTAAAAGTGAATATGGAATGTGAATATGGAATGTGTCAATCATCCAAGTCCTTCATTCCATCCAGAAGGTTGTCCCCGCCCCTCTGGTAGTTTTCATTCACTTCCGTGGATCTAAGATGACAAGATCAGGATAACCAAGATCTCTAATTGTAGGCTCTGCTCTATGGCTTTTGCCTGTCTAAATATCTCTACAGACTTTAACATGATATTTTCTGTCTAAACTCATCAGGAGAAGAATGTTAAAGTGGAATTATAAGGACCCTGTACCCAAGAGACAGAGTCCTCTCACCAAGGACACTGCTGACGGTTTAAGTGGATCCTTCCGTTTGGCACCAAGGCTTTCACATGATTCATCGTCCATCTCTCACTCTGATGTACGTACTGTAGTCAACCACTCTTATACCCCATAGGAAGGACAGAGTTGGCAGCCTTTAGTTTGAGTGGGCCACTGGTGCTTTCACATGCTCACTGTAGATCCATCTTCCTATTTCTAATGTAGTCGATAATCCTCCTCACGCACGAAGAACCAAATTACATGTAACTATATGTCAGAATATCGGACATGTACCGGACACTGTTCAATGTCACCACGTTAACGTAATGGGGACCATGTTGCAAGGACAGACCAGAGAGTTCTGAATGACCCCATCTAGAGTATGCAATGCATCACCAGCAGTCAGCTTACATAGGAATATATTACAGAGTCTCTGAGTGCTGAGGGGAATGGGGGAAGAGACTTGGACATGGACTGAAATGACTAGATAACATTTTAACTTCAGGATCGGTGTCCATTCCATGAGACCGTTGAGCTAACGTAGTCTAATGCGATTAGCATGAGGTTATAAGTAACAATACAATTACCCAGGACATAGACATATCTGATATTGGCAGAAAGCTTAAATTCTTGTTAATCTAACTGCACGGTCCAATTTACAGTAGCTATTACAGTGGACGAATGCACTGCTAGTGTTTGAGGAGAGTGCACAATGTTGAGCATGAAAAGTTATTAATAAACAAATTAGGCACATTTGGGCAGTCTTTATAGCAAATTTGGAACAGAAATACAATGGTTCATTGGATCAGTCTAAAACTTGTCACTTACACTGTTGCCATCTAGTGGCCAAATCTAAATTACACCTGAGCTGGAATAATACATTTTAGCCTTTGATGATGGTACAAAAAAATACAAAAGAACGGTTGTTTTTTTCTTTGTATTTTCTTTTACCAGATATATTGTGTTATTCTCCTACATTCCTTGAACATTTCCACAAACTTCAAAGTGTTTCCTTTCAAATGCTACTAAGAATATGCGTATCCTTGCTTCAGGGCCTGTGCTACAGGCGGTTAGATTTGGGTATGTCATTTTAGACAAACATTTAAAAAAGGTGTGGATCCTCAAGAGCAGGCATTTTGATGGAAATGATTACGGTATAGAGAAAACAGGGAAGAACACTTACCGTACTGTATTTGAAGAAGAAGCTGTTGCGTTTACATTGAAGATGTCTGTCTGTAATATCAGGGTGTATAATGTTTGGGTTCAGTATAAGAAGCGGACTTACATTGAAGATGTCTGTCTGTAATATCAGGGTGTATAATGTTTGGGTTCAGTATAAGAAGTGGACTTACATTGAAAATGTTTATAGTATACTGTACTTATCTGAAGAAACAGTTTGACTTACATTGAAGGGGATTTTTTTTTGTACCAAGAGACACCATCTCTGTGCTTGGCAATTTGATAGTGGGAGGAGTTTAATGTGCATCCCAAATGGCACCCTATTCCCTGTATTGTGCACTACTTTTGACCAGGCCCTATCAGGATGTGATGATGGAGAGCTTGTAATCAATGTTTATTTCAACGTCAGCAGACTGAGAGAGCCAGAGTTCATCTGTAGAGTCCTGCTCTGTGTACGCTCCAGACGTCAGTGTGTAATAGTGTATAATCTGAGAGGCTGATTAGATTAGACCCAGCAGTCCCATTAATCCTCACAGCGGGTTGTTAAGTGAGAGCAGACTCAGCCTAATCAAAATAAACCATCACATTAACTCAGTGTAAAGGGAGATCTGTGTGACAACAGCTGGTCAGAGATTTGTATTGTATTCTAAAACCACCTTCATTGACAGAATGTCATTTAAAGCCTGTGTTCCAAATGGCACCTTATTCCTTTTTAGTTGACTACTTCTGAGGGGCACTGTGAAGGGAATAGGGTGCCATTTGGGACACAGCCTCAGTGTGCTCTGAGATTGCCGTGACCACCGCTGGTCATGAGTAAATCACATTCTGTCTGCCCCTACAGACATGGTGTCAGCATGGTGTTAGCCGCTCCAAGGTTGTGGGTTCATTTCCTGCATTGGGTGAAATACACTAGAAATGTATGCACTCTCTGTACTGTAGGACGTTTTGGTTACTACTGTTTCCATTCCTGCTCTGTTCTGTTCTGTCCTGTCCTATCCTGTCTTGTTCTTCCCTGTCCTGTTCTGTCCTGTCCTGTCCTGTCTTGTTCTTCCCTGTCCTGTTCTGTCCCGTCCTGTCCTGTCTTGTTCTGTCCTGTCCTATCCTCTCTTGTTCTTCCATGTCCTGTCCTATCCTCTCTTGTTCTTCCCTGTCCTGTTCTGTCCTGTCCTGTCCTGTTCTGCCCTATCCCGTCCTGTCCTGTCTTGTTCTGTCCTGTTCTATTCTGTCCTGTCTTGTCCTGACATGTTCTTCCCTGTTCTGTTCTGACCTGTCCTGTCCTGTCCTATCCTGTCCTGTTCTGTCCTATCCTGTCCTGTTCTGTCCTGCCTCCCTGCTGCTCTGCCTGATACAGTTCTATACTGGTCTCTTCAGAGCAAGGTGATAGCTGATGACTTTATTTCTGTCGTCTAAAGCAGTGCCTTGTGCCCCTAATGGCGCCCTATTCCCTATAAAGGGGACTATATTTTGACCAGGGCCGGTAGGGAATACAGTGCTATTTTGGGACTCAGATAATGATGTGAGGGAACTGTACTGTTCAACCTTCATTCATGAACTAGATCTACATTCCTACACTATCACTGTGCTTCTCAGGATTATTAGAACTACTGTATTTTCGAACATTATCCTTTCTCTTAGTAAATCCCTATTCTATTGCATTATGCAAATATTAAAAGGTCAGGTAATGTGTCTTTGATAGAGGAACAGTATACAAGTACATTATTTATTTTTTGCAAACGTCAAATTTTGAAGTGTTTCAAGTTAAATTTAGGCATTAATTCCTAATGGTTAAGGTTAGGCATTAATTCCTAATGGTTAAGGTAAGGGTTAAGGTTAGGCATTAACTCCTAATGGTTAAGGTAAGGGTTAAGATTAGGCATTAACTCCTAATGGTTAAGGTAAGGGTTAAGGTTAGGCATTAACTCCTAATGCTTAAGGTACGGGTTAAGGTTAGGCATTAACTCCTAATGCTTAAGGTACGGGTTAAGGTTAGGCATTAACTCCTAATGCTTAAGGTAAGGGTTAAGGTTAGGCATTAACTCCTAATGGTTAAGGTAAGGGTTAAGGTTAGGAATTAACTCCTAATGGTTAAGGTTAGGCATTAATTCCTAATGGTTAAGGTAAGGGTTAAGGTTAGGCATTAACTCCTAATGCTTAAGGTAAGGGTTAAGGTTATGCATTAACTCCTAATGGTTAAGGTAAGGTTTAAGGTTAGGCATTAACTCCTAATGGTTAAGGTAAGGGTTAAGGTTAGGCATTAACTCCTGATGGTTAAGGTAAGGGTTAAGGTTAGGGATTAATTCCTAATGGTTAAGGTAAGGGTTAAGGTTTCGGATAGGCTTAAAACAAAAGTCTCAAAAACAACTTCATACTTGCAACCTTTGAAATCAGAGGCAGATGCTTATGGCCATCCACAAAGCCGGAGCAAAACCCGAAACCTGCTTGAAGTTAACAGAGCTCACTGTTGCCCCTAGTGGCCTGTTTCCACGTCATCTCCCAATGTCCTCAGACATGGATGGACGTTGAGCACTGACTTGTATCATGGATGACCTGGCTGGTGAAGTGAGTGGTTGTGATGTCTCGGTGGTGTGGTTATAAGTACCGTCTCGTGATCAGAAGTGCAGCACTACAGTATAAATAGACTGTGTGTGTGTGTGTGTGTGTGTGTGTGTGTGTGTGTGTGTGTGTGTGTGTGTGTGTGTGTGTGTGTGTGTGTGTGTGTGTGTGTGTGTGTGTGTGTGTGTGTGTGTGTGTGTGTCTCTTTGCTGCTGTTGTGTTCTAAACTGCCTGCTATCAGGAGACGTCAGGGGAAGCTGGTTCAACTGTACACCAGCAGTACAGTACACTTCCCAGCTCTGTTCTGCTCTGCAGTGTTAGCCGACCACCAGGGGAATGTTCAATGGGACTCACACACCCAGATACACTATCACAGTCCTAGAACACTGAATGACAACGATACGCACACATTCACATTGACTCAAATGCATGCACATACACACGGATGCACGCTAGAGGGGAAGAGGAGAGGAAACTACGTCTCTGTTATAGGCTAGTGGCCAAGACACTAAAAGTGCTTTAGTTTTTGATATACACTACATATACACAAGTATGTGGACAACCCTTCAAATTAGTGGATTTGGCTATTTCAACCACACCTGTTGTTGACAAGAATACAAAATCGAGCACATGCATAGTGCCAACTGTAACGTTTGGTGGATGAGGAATAATGGTCTGGGGCTGTTTTTCATGATTCGGGCCCCTTAGTTCCAGTGAAGGGAAATCTTAATGATACAGCATACAATGACATTCTAGATGATTCTGTGCTTCCAACTTTGTGGCAACTGTTTGGGTAAGGCCTTTTCCTGTTTCAGCATGACAATGCCCCCGTGCACCAAGCGAGGTCCATGCAGAAATGGTTTGTTGAGATCAGTGTTTAATAATTAGGGATGATGCGAATTTTCACAGCTTTTTGTAAAAAATCGTGCAACATTTCAACGTCCTGCTACTCATGCCAGGAATATAGTATATGCATATGATAAGTATGTGTGTATAGAAAACACTCTTCTGAAGTCTCCAAAACTGGTTAAATCGTGTCTGTGGCTATAACAGAACGTGTTTAGGAGTAAAAATCCCAGGGAAAACTGTTCTCCAAAAACACAAAAAAAATATTCATCCGCCAGTCAATGTATTGTCTAAGGCGACAGACAAAAAACGAGGCCCCCATTACAATGCCTACAGCTTCCACACGATGTTGCCAGTACTGGCATTTTTTGGCTGCTTTATCCTTGGCTCGATGACGTATAGGCACTTCCTTTCTTGGGGCTCACCACAGGATGTTGTGAAATTGAAAACATGGACGATGATTTCAAGACTTGCTGCTATCGAATACAGATCGCCCCGTGATCAATTTTATAGATTATTAACGTTTATTAATAACTAAAGTTGGTTTAGAAAAGTAGTTTGAAGTGATTTGTAAATGTTTATAGGCAACTTTTGTAATTTTAAAAAGTGACGTTGCGTCTTGTAAAGGGGCATTTTCCTGGATCAGACCGGTCTTCAGCAAATGACATTTTGGGTATACAATGACGGATTTAATCGGGAAAAAGACCCAATTGTGATGTTTATGGGACATATAGGAGTGCCAACAAAGAAGCTCGTCAAAGGTAATGAATGTTTTATATTTTATTTCTGCGTTTTGGGTAGCGCCGGCTACCGCAAAATCTGTTGTTTAGGTGACGTTCCGGTATTTTGGGGGGTGCATGCTATCAGATAATAGCTTCTCATGCTTTCGCCGAAAAGCATTTTACAAATCTGACTTGGTGGCTAGATTCACAATGAGTTTAGCTTTAATTCAGTACCTTGCATGTGTGTTTTAATGAAAGTTTGAATTTTATCGAAAACTATAGGTGGCGCTCTGAAATTTCCGCTGATTGATGTTCCTGCACTGGGATTACATTCTGCATCATCCCTAACAGAGCTTGACTGTCCTGCACAGAGCTCTGACCTCAACCCCATCAAACACCTTTGAGATGAATTGGAACGCAGAGTGTGTGTCAGGCCAAATCACCCAACATCAGTATCCGACCTCACTAATGCTCTTGTAGCTTAATGGAAGCAAGTCCCTGCAGCAATGTTCCAACATCTTGTTGAAAGCCTTCCCAGAAGAGTAGAGGCTGTTATAGTAGCAATGTTCCAACATCTAGTGGAAATCCTTCCCAGAAGAGTAGAGGCTGTTATAGCAGCAATGTTCCAATATCTAGTTGAAAGCCTTCCCAGAAGAGTAGAGGCTGTTATAGCAGCAATGTTCCAATATCTAGTTGAAAGCCTTCCCAGAAGAGTAGAGGCTGTTAAAGCAGCAAAGGGGGGACCAACTCCATATTAATGTCCATGATTTTGTAATGAGAAGTTCGGCTAGCAGGTGTCCACATACTTTTGTTCACATAGTGTATGTCTACCTGAGGTATAACAAAACACAATCATGTTTTTTCACATCTCTAATGTCTCCCATTTATGAAATTGATGATTTGGAAAAAATATTTCACTACAAAAGTGGTTAAATTGATAGATGTGACACACAACATACCTTCAAAATGTGCAGAATAATGCTTGGCTGGAGGGGAAAATGACTGCATAAACTCCCCTAACCCAATATTGCAAATGTGGGTTTATTGTTACAAGTAGTTTGTTTTCTGCCCTACATACACAAACAAACAGTATTAGGGTAATCTAGACCTATAAATACAGAAATAAAAACTATGATGAATGTAAGTTGTTCTTTTTGAAAGCTGATTAATAGAAAACTATCCAAGTCAAATGTTCTCTCATTCAGTGCTCTATTATCCTGCTCGACAACAATACATACAGTTACATAGGTTTTATGATGTTGTGGCCATTGGAGTCTAATCTAATGACCTTGATACTCTAGGCCCTTCACACCACATAATTACATTCTGGATTCTGACACACATTATATACAAATTATATACTGTCTGTTCACACCTCATATTTACATTCTGGATTGTGACGCAGCCGCTCTAATATATGTTCTCTGGATTGCTAATTGGATTCGTTCTGTCATTTCTTGATTTATTGTTTAAATATATATATGTTTTGTGAACTTGTGTTGTATTTCTGAGATATTATACTGAACTGTTGGAGCTAGTACACCTGCTAATCTGTTGGAGCTAGTACACCAGCTAATCTGTTGGAGCTAGTACACCAGCTAATCTGTTGGAGCTAGTACACCAGCTAATCTGTTGGAGCTAGTACACCTGCTAATCTGTTGGAGCTAGTACACCAGCTAATCTGTTGGAGCTCGTACACCTGTTAATCTGTTGGAGCTCGTACACCTGCTAATCTGTTGAAGCTAGTACACCTGCTAATCTGTTGAAGCTAGTACACCTTCTAATCTGTTGGAGCTAGTACACCTGCTAATCTGTTGAAGCTAGTACACCTGTGAATCTGTTGGAGCTAGTACACCAGCTAATATGTTGGAGCTAGTACACCTGCTAATCTGTTGAAGCTAGTACACCTGTGAATCTGTTGGAGCTAGTACACCAGCTAATCTGTTGGAGCTAGTACACCTGCTAATCTGTTGAAGCTAGTACACCTGTGAATCTGTTGGAGCTAGTACACCAGCTAATATGTTGGAGCTAGTACACCTGCTAATCTGTTGGAGCTGGTACACCTTCTAATCTGTTGGAGCTAGTACACCAGCTAATCTGTTGGAGCTGGTACACCTTCTAATCTGTTGGAGCTGGTACACCTTCTAATCTGTTGGAGCTGGTACACCTTCTAATCTGTTGGAGCTAGTACACCTGTTAATCTGTTGGAGCTGGTACACCTTCTAATCTGTTGGAGCTAGTACACCAGCTAATCTGTTGGAGCTAGTACACCAGCTAATCTGTTGGAGCTGGTACACCTTCTAATCTGTTGGAGCTGGTACACCTTCTAATCTGTTGGAGCTAGTACACCAGCTAATCTGTTGGAGCTGGTACACCTGCTAATCTGTTGGAGCTGGTACACCTTCTAATATGTTGGAGCTGGTACACCTGCTAATCTGTTGGAGCTGGTACACCTTCTAATCTGTTGGAGCTAGTACACCTGCTAATCTGTTGGAGCTGGTACACCTTCTAATATGTTGGAGCTAGTACACCTGCTAATCTGTTGGAGCTGGTACACCTTCTAATCTGTTGGAGCTAGTACACCTGCTAATCTGTTGGAGCTGGTACACCTTCTAATCTGTTGGAGCTGGTACACCTGCTAATCTGTTGGAGCTGGTACACCTTCTAATCTGTTGGAGCTGGTACACCTGCTAATCTGTTGGAGCTGGTACACCTTCTAATCTGTTGGAGCTAGTACACCTGCTAATCTGTTGGAGCTGGTACACCTTCTAATATGTTGGAGCTAGTACACCTGCTAATCTGTTGGAGCTGGTACACCTTCTAATCTGTTGGAGCTAGTACACCTGCTAATCTGTTGGAGCTGGTACACCTTCTAATCTGTTGGAGCTGGTACACCTGCTAATCTGTTGGAGCTGGTACACCTTCTAATCTGTTGGAGCTGGTACACCTGCTAATCTGTTGGAGCTGGTACACCTTCTAATCTGTTGGAGCTAGTACACCTGCTAATCTGTTGGAGCTGGTACACCTTCTAATATGTTGGAGCTAGTACACCTGCTAATCTGTTGGAGCTGGTACACCTTCTAATCTGTTGGAGCTAGTACACCTGCTAATCTGTTGGAGCTGGTACACCTTCTAATCTGTTGGAGCTAGTACACCAGCTAATCTGTTGGAGCTGGTACACCTTCTAATCTGTTGGAGCTGGTACACCTTCTAATATGTTGGAGCTAGTACACCTGCTAATCTGTTGGAGCTGGTACACCTGCTAATCTGTTGGAGCTAGTACACCTTCTAATCTGTTGGAGCTAGTACACCTGCTAATCTGTTGGAGCTAGTACACCTGCTAATCTGTTGGAGCTGGTACACCTGCACTTCTGTGCAAGCTGGTCAGGCCCAAGAACTACAACAACTACAACAACTACTGTCTACTGGTCAGGCCCCAGTACTACAACCACTACTGTCTACTGGTCAGGACCCAGAACGCCATCCACTACTGTCTACTGGTCAGGACCCAGAACTACATCCACTACTGTCTACTGGTCAGGACCCAGAACTACATCCACTACTGTCTACTGGTCAGGACCCAGAACTACATCCACTACTGTCTACTGGTCAGGACCAGAACTACATCCACTACTGTCTACTGGTCAGGACCCAGAACTACATCCACTACTTTCCACTGGTCAGGACCCAGAACTACATCCACTACCCAAGAATGACCAGTTAGCTGTGCAAGCTGGTCAGGCCCCAGAACTACATCCACTACTGTCCACTGGTCAGGTCCCAGAACTACATCCACTACTGTCTACTGGTCAGGCCACAGAACTACATCCACTACTGTCTACTGGTCAGGACCCAGAACTACATCCACTACTGTCTACTGGTCAGGACCCAGAACTACATCCACGAATGTCTACTGGTCAGGACCAGAACTACATCCACTACTGTCTACTGGTCAGGACCAGAACTACATCCACTACTGTCTACTGGTCAGGACCAGAACTACAACCACTACTGTCTACTGGTCAGGACCCAGAACTACAACCACTACTGTCTACTGGTCAGGACCCAGAACTACAACTACTACTGTCTACTGGTCAGGACCCAGAACTACAACCACTACTGTCGACTGGTCAGGACCCAGAACTACAACCACTACTGTCTACTGGTCAGGACCCAGAACTACATCCACTACTGTCTACTGGTCAGGACCCAGAACTACAACCACTACTGTCTACTGGTCAGGTCCCAGAACTACAACCACCACTGTCTACTGGTCAGGACCCAGAACTACATGCACTACTGTCTACTGGTCAGGACCCAGAACTACATCCACTACTGTCTACTGGTCAGGACCCAGAACTACATCCACTACTGTCTACTGGTCAGGACCAGAACTACAACCACTACTGTCTACTGGTCAGGACCCAGAACTACATCCACTACTGTCTACTGGTCAGGACCCAGAACTACATCCACTACTGTCTACTGGTCAGGACCCAGAACTACATCCACTACTGTCTACTGGTCAGGACCCAGAACTACATCCACTACTGTCTACTGGTCAGGACCCAGAACTACATCCACTACTGTCTACTGGTCAGGACCAGAACTACATCGACTACTGTCTACTGGTCAGGACCCAGAACTACATCGACTACTGTCTACTGGTCAGGACCCAGAACTACATCCACTACTGTCTACTGGTCAGGACCCAGAACGCCATCCACTACTGTCTACTGGTCAGGACCAGAACTACATCCACTACTGTCTACTGGTCAGGACCCAGAACGCCATCCACTACTGTCTACTGGTCAGGCCCCAGAACTACAACCACCACTGTCTACTTTGTCTCCTCACCCTGTAAGGACACACTCAAGTCCTGGTCACCTCAAATATGTTGAATCAACCTCACACACTTAGTGTCAGTTTATCAAAAGAGTGGAAAAGTTCGAGCTGTACATTTCCACTACTAGAGTACCTGACTGTTGTATTACAGGTTTCTTTCCTGTAACACTTCTGTGTGATTGTGCCGTGAAAAACATGAAACACAATGAAAAGCTAGTTGGCTTCAGCTATTTAAGCACAACAGAGGCATGGCATTGCCACTCAGTCCTAGTTATACCAATAACTGAATTACACAATACAACATAAACCAGGACAATTGATATGCAGGAGAATGGTGTAATTATGTTGGCCATATTGGATTCAGAATAAAAATGTATTCACAGCAAAGCATTCTTTATGGGCATTAATGTTGTACACAATTCATAAAAAATGCTTCTCATCTACAAATTCCATATTTACACGTGATTTGACTTCCATTTAATGGTATAATGGCAGCCATATTGGATTTTGGACGCCATATTGGATTTGAGGCAAAATCCAGGGTGGCAACAAAGATAATCTTTGGAGGCCCCCTGACTAAATGACAAGAGTAGGGGGACCTTGGACCCCCAAAACATGTCATTCCGATGTCTGAGCCCACTTGTTTTCCTTAGAGCTGATTCCAATAGCCACAACATCAAAGACAGGTGTAACTGTATGTATTGTTGTCTAGCAGGATAATACAGCACTGAATGAGAGAACATTTGACTTAAAAGTTGTCTGCTAATCAGCTACAAAAATAGAGGAACTCTCCGTTAGGGGTCTACTGCTCTAGTGGCCTTGTTCAAAACAACACTGGCAGCACTGTTCACGCAGCCTGGCTGGAGACAGGAGAGGAGAGAAGAGGATTGGAACTCTCCGTTAGTCATCCACTGCTACGGTAGAGGCACGTGGATAAAATTGCTGGGGAAACCAAGACATGAAAAAAAAGCCTAATTTGTCACGCCCTGACCTTAGTTATCTTTGTTTTCTTTATTATTTTGGTTAGGTCAGGGTGTGACAAGGGTGGTTGGTTTAGTTTTTGTATTGTCTTGGTGTTTTTTACCTGTCTAGGGTTTTTGTAATTCTATGGGGTTTTAGTATGTCTAGGTAAATGTAGGTCTATGGTGGCCTGAATTGGTTCCCAATCAAAGACAGCTGTTTATCGTTGTCTCTGATTGGGGATCCTATTTAGGTTGCGATTTTCCATTTTGGTTTTGTGCGTTATTGTCTATGTGTAGTTGCCTGTCAGTACTCGTGTCGCATAGCTTCACGTTCAACTTGTTGTTTTGTATAATGTGTTCAGTGTTTATTATTCATTAAAAGTAATATGTATTCTTATCACTCTGCAAATTGGTCTTCTCGTTGTGAGGAACGTGATAGAGTAACTCACCAAACAAGGACCAAGCTGCGTGAAAAGGAGGAACAGCGCTTAATGGGGAAATGGACCTGGGAGGAGATATTAGATGGAGCAGGACCCTGGACACAGCCGGGGGAGTATCAGTCCTAAGGAGGAGTTAGAGGCAGCGAAAGCGGAACGGCGATACTACGAGAAATACAGGAGAATTGAGGAACAGCGACGATATGAAGGTACACGGCTAGCACGGAAGCCCGAGAGGCAGCCCCAAGATTTTTTGGGGGGGAAGAAACACGAGGAGATTGGGTGAGTCAGGTAGGAGACCTGAACCAACTCCCCGTGCTTACCGTGGGGAGGGTGTAACTGGTCAGGCACCGTGTTATGCAGAGATGCGCACAGTGTCTCTAGTGCACTATTCTATCCCGGTGCGCTCTATTCCAGCTCCCCTCATTTGCCGGGTTAGAATGGGCATCCAGCCAGGACGTATTGAGCCAGCTCTATGTTCTGGATCTCCAATGCATCTCCACAGTCCAGTGTATCCTGTTCCTGCTCCTCGCACCCGCCCTGAGGTTTGTGTCCCCAGCCCGGTACCACCAGTGCCGGAACCACGCACCAGGCCTACAGTGCGCCTTCAGGGTCCAGTACGCCCTGTTCCTGCTCCTCGCACTAGCCATGAGGTGCGTGTCCCCAGCCCTGTACCACCAGTGCTGGCACCATGCAACAGGCCTATAGTGTGCCTCGGCAGTCCAGAAAGTCCGGCGACAGTACCCAGTCCAGAGCGTCCGGCGGCAGTACCAATTCCAGAGCGTCCGGCGACAGTACCCATTCCAGAGCGTCTGGCGACAGTACCCAGTCCAGAGCGTCCGGCGGCAGTACCCAGTCCAGAGCGTCCGGCAGCAGTACCAAGTCCAGAGCGTCTGGCGACAGTACCCAGTCCAGAGCGTCTGGCGACAGTACCCAGTCCAGAGCGTCTGGCGGCAGTACCCAGTCCAGAGCGTCTGGCGACAGTACCCAGTCCAGAGCGTCTGGCGACAGTACCCAGTCCAGAGCGTCTGGCGACAGTACCCAGTCCAGAGCGTCTGGCGACAGTACCCAGTCCAGAGCGTCTGGCGGCAGTACCCAGTCCAGAGCGTCTGGCGGCAGTACCCAGTCCAGAGCGTCTGGCGGCAGTACCCAGTCCAGAGCGTCTGGCGGCAGTACCCAGTCCAGAGCGTCTGGCGACAGTACCCAGTCCAGAGCGTCTGGCGACAGTACCCAGTCCAGAGCGTCTGGCGACAGTACCCATTCCAGAGCGTCTGGCGACAGTACCCAGTCCAGAGCGTCTGGCGGCAGTACCCAGTCCAGAGCGTCCGGCAGCAGTACCAAGTCCAGAGCGTCCGGCGACAGTACCCATTCCAGAGCGTCTGGCGACAGTACCCAGTCCAGAGCGTCTGGCAACAGTACCCAGTCCAGAGCGTCCGGCGACAGTTAACAGACCGGAACCTCCAACAACGGGCCACAGTCCGGAACCTCCAACGACGGGCCCCAGCCCGGGGTCTCCAGCTACGGTCCCCAGTCCAGAACATCCGACGATGATCCACGGGTCAGTGATACAAGAGTGCACTCAGTGTAAAGAAGGGGGGCTGCGTCCAGAACTAGAGCCGCCACCGAGGTTAGATGCCCACCCAGACCCTCCCATATAGGTTTAGGTTTGCGGCCGGGAGTTGCACCTTTTGGGGGGGGGGGATTACTGTCACGTCCTGACCTTAAGTTATCTTTGTTTTCTTTATTATTTTGGTTAGGTCAGGGTGTGACAAGGGTTGTTGGTTTAGTTTTTGTATTGTCTAGGTTTTTGTCCTGTCTAGGGTTTTTGTAATTCTATGGGGTTTTAGTATGTCTAGGTAAATGTAGGTCTATGGTGGCCTGAATTGGTTCCCAATCAGAGACAGCTGTTTATCGTTGTCTCTGATTGGAGATCCTATTTAGGTTGCCATTTTCCATTTTGGTTTTGTGGGTTATTGTCTGTGTAGTTCCCTGTCAGTACTCGTGTCACATAGCTTCACGTTCGTTTTGTATAGTGTGTTCGGTGTTTATTCTTCATTAAAATAAGTATGTATGTATTCTTATCACGCTGCGCCTTGGTCTCCTCATTGTGACGAACGTGACAATATTACTAATAAACAGCTATTGATTTAGAACCATAAGAGATACCATAAGTCGGAAAGAAAACAGGAGTTGCATCTACTATTCCAGCACCATTTCAACTTAAACATTTCAACATCATTAAGTCATCTATGCTTAGTCTAATGCAGTGGCAACTAAAATATACCAAAAACGATTTAGCTCAATCAACGTAAGCTAAATGTCACGATTACTCTGCCTCCCTCCGGCGCTTGACGTTGCCGGTCTACTAACCACCAGCCCTGGCAACTATTGTTACACACACCTGCTTCCCATCATTACGCACACCTGGTCATAATTTACTCCAAGGTTACTCCCACTTTATTTATTGCTCAGTTGACAGCAGTTTTTAGGTAGCATTGTTTTCTCTCATGTTCTGTACGTTTCTATGTTTGTTCATCATTATTAAACTCACCTTCTGCACCTGACTCCCAGTGTATATGTTACAGAATACTACCTCTTAAAAATGGAAGCAGTAGAGGATAACATCATTTTCCAGACGTCAAGGAATACGGTCATCTATTCCACCAACACCACAACCAGCTGGAGCAACTGGGTACGGCCATGAAAGAGGTCCTCCGCATTCTCCATTGCCTTGACACCACCAGAGAGGCTATCCATACCTCTTACAGAGGGCCTCCAACCACAGGTCATCACAGTGAGCCATTACCTCATCCTACCCAGCCGTCTGCCCATGTCAGCGATGCCCAACTGTCCCTTCTGGAGAAGTATGACGGTACTCCCATCAGAATGCCCTGGCTTGCTACTCCAGTGCTCCCGCTATTTTGCCTAACAGATGGGAGCCCCCACCACCAAGAGGTCCAAGATTGCCACGGTCATTTCCCTGCTGACCGGACGGGCGTTGGAGTTGACTATGGCCATCTGGGTGAGAGGAAGAGCTGAGTTCCTATGAGAGGTTCAGGGCGGTCTTCGACCATCCTCCAGAGGGCAGAGAGGGAGGTGAGTGACTTCTCAAACTCCAGCAGGGTGCCCAGACCGCTGTGGAATACACCCTCACCTTTTGGACTATGGCAGCCTCCAGCAGATGGAATGAGCCGGCGCTCCGCACTCTATTCTTGAGAGGACTGTGCAAATAGGTGTCCGGTGCATCCTAACCCAGAGTCCACTAGAGCAGAGGCGTGGCCCCATTATATTCCATCTCCCAGCATTGGCGTGGGTATTTCATCATCATCTTTTTCCGCCAAACACTTTCTGGTTCCCATTTCACTGTCTGGCTTTCCCTCTACAGCTCTAGTGGACTTCGGTGCCACAGGGAATTTCATCTACCAGGCCCTCGCCTCTTCCCTCAACTTAACTTCATACCCACTGTCCTCTCATTTTTCTGTCCAAGCCCTGGATAAGCGACCATTGGGATCCGGCACAATTACTCACAGCACAACTCACCCTCACCGTGGGACCCATGCACCAAGAAAGCCTTCCCTTACTCATCACCGCACCCGTACACAAGTTATCCTCGGCCTCCCGTAGCTCCAACTTCATAGCCCCACCATTTCCTGGTCGAGGATGAGAATCACAGCGGGGGTGACCAGGATGCCGGAGGACCTGAATTCCAAACCCTCTGGTTCCACATCGGTGGAGGGTCCTGTGGGTGTCTTCCACTCCAACAATCTGTCCTCCCATATCGGGACGTAGATGTGTTCATCCGCCAGGCTCTGGAGGGGAAGCCTGCTCTTTCTACCTGTCCTCCACAGCACATCTACATCCCCACGGGGGTGAAAGACCACCTGGGCAGACACATCCTTCGCCACTGGACACCTAGGTATCACCCCCACCAACCAATCCATCTCCGATAAATACTGGTGGTCCAACTTAGCACAGGACGTCTCCCACTATGTCAACTCATGCTCCGTATGTACAGTTGAAGTCGGAAGTTTAAATAGTCATTAAAACTAGTTTTTCAACCACTCCACAAATTTCTTGTTGAGAAACTAAAGTTTTAGCAAATCAGTTAGGACATATACTTTGTACATGACACAAGTCATTTTTCCAACAAATGTTTACAGACGGATTATTTCACTTATAATTATCTGTATCACAATCCTAATGTGTCAGAAGTTTACGTACACTAAGATAACTGTGTCTTTAAACAGCTTAGAAAATTCCAGAAAAGGATGTCATGGATTTAGAAGCTTCTGATAGGCTAATTTACATCATTTGAGTCAATTGGAGGTGTACCTGTGGATGTATTTCAAGGCCTACCTTCAAACTCAGTGTCTCTTTGCTTGACATGATGGGAAAATCAAAGATATCCCGCCAAGACCTTCGAAAAAAAACTGTACACCCCCACAAGTCTGGTTCGTCCCTGGGAGAAATTTCCAAACGCCTGAAGGTACCACGTTCATCTGTACAAACAATAGTATGCAAGTAGCAACACCATGAGACCACACAACCGTCATAGATTGTACTTTTTGGAGAAATGTCCTATGGTCTGATGAAACAAAAATAGAACTGTTTGGCCACATTGACCATCGTTATGTTTGGGGGAAAAAGGGGGAGGCTTGCAAGCCAAAGAACAACATCCCAACCGTGAAGCATGGGGGTGGCATAATCATGTTGTTGGGGTGCTTTGCTGCAGGAGGGACGGGTGCACTTCACAAAATAGATGGCATCATGAGGAGGAAAACTGTGGATATATTGAAGCAAAATCTCAAGACATCAGTCAGGAAGTTAAAGCTTGGTCGCAAATGAGTCTTCCAAATGGACAATGACCCCAAGCATACTTCCAAAGTTGTGGACAAGGGCTAAGGGCAAGAAATTCAAGGTATTGGCATGGCCATCACAGAGCCCTGACCTCATCCTATAGAAAATGTGTGGGCAGAACTGAAAAAGCGTGTAAGGAGGCCTACAAACCTGACTCAGTTACACCAGCTCTGTCAGGAGGATTGGGACAAAATTCACCAAACTTATTATGGGAAGCTTGTGGAAGGCTGCCTGAAATGTTTGACCCAAGATAAACAATTTAAAGGCAATGCTACCAAATACTAATTGAGTGTATGTAAACTTCTGATCCACTGGGATTGAGATGAAAGAAATAAAAAAATAAAAAAATAATTCTCTCTACTTTTATTCTGACATTTCACATTCTTAAAATAAATAGTGAGCACACAGGTTCCTAAGGGGTCATACCAGTACCGGCAGAGGGAGTCGGTCTGTTTTTTTCCCTGAGTGGAATACACCCAGGACTCACTTCATCACTCCTCCACCAATCTGACTCCCTTCCAATATGCACTGGGATATCAGCCGGTCCTGGCTCCATGGACTCATAGCCCCCTGCAGTGGACGAGTGGTTCCCGTCCGCCACTGCAGTGAGGCTCCCGTGTTCCGTGCCTGGCTCTCCACCAGGAACCTCCCACTCCGCCTGCCCTGCCAGAAGCTGAGCCCCCGGTTTGTGGGGCCCTTGAAAGTCCTACAGACGGTCAATGAGGTGACCTATCGGCTAAAACTCCCCATCATCTACCGGATCTCACCCTCCCTTCATGTTTCCCTCCTCAGTCTAGTGGTTCCTGGTCCCCCCACCGCCTTGAGGGGACCCACGCCTATGCTATTAGGTCCCTCCTGGACTCCTAAAGTCATGGGGTTCAGCTCCAGTACCTGGTGGACTGGGAGGGGTAAAGTCCTGAGAAGCGCTCCTGGGTTACGGTGGCGGACATCATGGACCCCAACATCATCCGGGATTTCAATCTCTGCCGGCCCGTTCCTGGACCGGCCCGCTTCTCCCCCACCCTCCGGCGCTCAACGCCGCTGGTCTACTAACCACCAGCCCTGGCAACTATTATTACTCACACCTGCTTCCCATCATTATGCACACCTGGTCCTCATTTACTCCTTGATTACTCCCAATTTATTTTGCCCTCAGTTGACATCAGTCATGAGGTAATATTGTTTTATCCCACGTTCTGTACGCTTCTATGTTTCTTCATTCGGTATCGTTTCATTATTAAACTCACCTTCTGCACCTGCTTCCTGAATAACAGTGCATATGCTATACTAAATGTTTTGTCGCTGTCAATGGTTCTGAATTGTGTGTGTGGGTGTGGTTGAGTGTGTGTGTGTGCATTCCTGCAAGTAGAAAAAACATGTTGACTCACCCTACTTGTAGAGAAATGTTAATGTATTTGGATTTATTACGGATTCCCATTAGCTGCTGCCAAGGCATTAATGTTAGCTCTCTGTGTACTTTTAAGGGCCATCAAGCTGCCCTGTTCTGAGCCAATTGTAATTTTCCTAAGTCCCTCTTTGTGGCACCTGACCGCACTACTGAACAGTAGTCCAGGTGCTACAAAACTAGGGCCTGTAGGACCTGCCTTGTTGATAGTGCTAAGAAGGCAGATCAGCTCTTTATGGTGGACAGACATTCTCCCCATCTTAGCTACCGTTGTATCAATATTTTTTTTGACCATCACAGTTTACAGTCCAAGGGTACTCCAAGCAGCTTAGTCACCTCATCTTGCTCAATTTACACATTATTCATTACGATATTTAGTTGCAGATTAGAGTTTAGTGAATGATTTGTCCCAAAAACAATGCTAAATATTTAGGACTAACATATTCCTTGCCATCCATTCTGAAACTAACTGCAGCTCTTTGTTAAATGTTGCAATCATTTCAGTTGCTGTTGTGTTTAGTGTTGAGTCATCGACATACATCGACACACTGGCTTTACTCAAAGCTTGAAAAGATTTACTGGGCCAAAACAGCTGCCCTGGGGAATTCCTGATTTTAACTGGATTTTGTTGGAGAAGCTTCCATTAAAGAACACCCTCTGTGTTATGTTAGACAAGTAACTCTTTATCCGCAATATATCAGGGGGTGTAAAGCCATAACACATTTTTCCAGCATCAGACTATGATTGATAATGTCAAAAGCCACACAGAAGTCTAAGAAAACAGCCCCCACAATCTGTTTATCAGCAATTTCTTTCAGCCAATCATCAGTCCTTTGTGTAAGCGCTGTGCTTGTTGAATGTGCTTGTTGAATGTCCTATAAGCGTGCTGAACGTCTGTCAATTTTTTACTGTAAAATAGCATTGTATCTGATCAAACAGCATTTATTCCATAAGTTTAATAAGGGTTTAGCACTTTTCTGGATTGCTTGATTGTTTTCAATGCTTTACTGGGAAGCTAATCATAAGTAGAGCTGCTCAGGTTATTTATATTGAAGCTGAGCACACAGTGAAGACTTCCTATTAGGGCAAACTGCCTCAGTACTAACAGTGTAACGCTGGTTCACAGGCACACGATTACTGCATACAATAGCTGTAGGATCAACAGAGTTATTGAGGGCAGTTATAGGGACTTGAATTAAGTTACTTACATTGTGTCTGCCAATGCCCCTGGGATAAAGTACATTTGATGCTACCATTATGACAACTCATTGTCATAATGGTAGGGATAAACTGAGCTGGTCTTGGGGCATTGATAAGTCATTGTCTCAGCTTAGCCTTGAAATGTGAACAGAGTCCAGGAGCCAAGATGATTTGGATGGATTTTGTCATTCCTGTAGAGTGTCTTCTGTTTCCAGAACGTGACGAAGTTATCTATAAAACTGATTGCAACAGAGCTGCAGTAATCTTTTAGCCAGGTGTGTAATGCCAGTAGCCTGCTGAATCTTTCACACCCGCTGGCCAATGATGGTTCCGGACCTGAAATGATTGTCAGCTTTTTGGAATTTCTCAATTCTAGAATCAGTTCTTTAAAATCAATTTTCAGAAGTTCCGAACTAGCCCTCCTGATGTTGTTTGGAGTACAAGAGCGTCAGCTTCCGGCATCTGTCGTAGAACGGTCGGAAGGAGCCTTGTAATGTCCTGTACTCGTAAAGTTTTTTTGCACTGGAAACCGAGATGTTTCTCATCATAAAGCTGCCGATGATGACAGCTGGTGAAACAGCCGAGGAGGTCCTGACGTTTCTTCGCCTCGAGTGGTTTAGAAGACCCCTCAAGGACCAAACGGCAGTGGGGCCAGTTAGACCCGAGCCGGCTGTAGTATCCATCGTGGATGATGAATGGGCCAGCCTCTCAGGCAGCCTCACGGTCTGATGAGGGTGGGAGCTTTGAGGATCTGAACCCTAAGTAGAAGCCACTGGATAGGGAGACAGAACAGAGGACATAGGTACCTCCGGATCTAATCTGGAATTGGAAGCCCCTAAGGAAGAAGGCGCCGGAACCTCTGGATCCAGGGCGGCAAAGGTGTTTCTGGTCTGTGATCGGTCCGGGCTTAACATCTCCAAGGAGGCCCCATGTCAAGCGGATGCTTTGTTCGACTTCCACGAAGAGTGACATATCTCCATGGCTGGTTGGTAGGATTGAGATCAGGAACATCCCCCAAGTCATCCAGGATCATCCTACTAGCTCCATTCACCAGGGAAGGGGGAGAACCCGTTGGGGAGGGATCCCTGCAGAGTACCGGCCAATCGGCTGTTGAGAGCCAACATGGCAGCAACACTTCTGTCAGTCCATAGCTGCGTCCGGCTACTGCGGTAGAATACATTTTGTAAGTACAGTAGGCGGGTGTGGATGAGCCAGTAGCTTGTGTAGGTTCGCTAATTGTTTTCTAAGAGTAGCCACTTCGCCCCTGTATTTCTCTGCAAGCAAACAGCTACATTGAACTTCTTCTTCCATATTGTCCCTGGGATAAAGCAAAGTAAACACAGTTACTGCAGCGTTGAAAACGTTCAACAGCAACCTCCATCTGAGACTGCCGAGCCAGCTAGGCTACAGGCTAGCTGGGCTTCCATGTCTCTCTACTTGACAGGGACTTCTCAACTGGAAAATTACATGGCTATCAAAACTGTCAGGCCAAAGTAAGCAAACACTAAACACATAATTCACTTCAAAGTTTGCAAAATTCACAATGTGAACAATGAATGATGGTGTTGAGTATTGTAACTCAGGATAGGAAAACACTTAGGGAGCACCTCTCACAGTATGTGTCCCAAAATTATCTTTCAAGTTGACGGAACGGTCTAAAACACACTTTTATTTTTTGTTGTCTTAGGCTACCTGGCAAATATGCTTGCTTTCTAGCCTAACTTATTTTCATGGGCAAAGTTAGCTAGTTAACATTGGCCTTCTATATCTACATATTGAACGTCCATCATCTCAGTCCATGGGCACAATGTATTAATTTATGGTTGGATCAGAATCGCTGTTATAATCATTCGTCGAAGGCGCAGGTGACACAACAGTGGTAGGCCTGATCACCAAAAACGACAAGACAGACAATATGGATAAGGTCAGAGACCTGGCCGTGTGTGCCAGGACAACAACCTCTCCCTCAACGTGATCAAGACAAAGGAGATCATTGTGGATTACAGGAAAATGAGCGAGTGAGCATGCCCCCATCCTCATCGACAGGGCTGTAGTGGAGCAGGTTGAGAGCTTCAAGTTCCTTGGTGTCCACATCACCAACAAACTAACATGGTCCAAGCACACCAAAACAGTCGTGAAGAGGGCATGACAAAACCTAGTCCCCCTAAGGAGACTGAAAATATTTGGCATGGGTCCTCAGATCCACTTCATATGGCTGGGGGCAGTATTGAGTAGCTTGGATGAATAAGGTGCCCAGAGGTGCCCAGAGTTAACTGCCTGCTACTTTGTCCCAGTTGCTAATATTGCATATTATTAGTGAATTTGGATAGAAAACACTCCGAAGTTTCTAAAACTGAATGATGTCTGTGAGTATAACAGAACTCATATGGCAGGCAAAAACCTGAGAAAAAATCCAACCAGGAAGTGGGAAATCTGAGGTTTGTAGTTTTCAACTCAGCCCCTATTGAAGATACAGTGGGATATTGATCATGTTGCACTTCCTAACGCTTCCACTAGATGTCAACAGTCTTTCGAACCTAGTTTGATGCTTCTACTGTGAAGTGGGGTCGAATGAGAGGGGAATGAGTCAGAGGTCTGGCAGAATGCTTTGAGCTCATGACGCTCGTTCAAGTGAGAGGTAGCTCTCGTTCCATTGCTTTTCTACAGACAAAGGAATTCTCCGGTTGGAACGTTATTGAAGATTTATGTTAAAAACATCCTAAAGATTGATTCTATACATCGTTTGACATGTTTCTACGGACTGTAACGGAAGTTTTTGACATTTCATCTGCATCTAGTGAACGCGCTTCGTGAGGTTGGATTTGTTTACAAAACGCAGTAACAGAAGTAGCCATTTGGACATAAATGATGGGCATTTTCAAACAAAACAAACATTTATTGTGGAACTGGGATTCCTGGGAGTGCATTCTGATGAAGATCATCAAAGGTAAGTGAGTATTTATAATGTTATTTCTGACTTCTGTTGACTGCACAATATGGCGGATATCTTTTTGGCTTGTTGGGTCTCTGAGCGCTGTACTCAGATTATTGCCGTACTCAGATTATTGCATGGTTTGCTTTTTCCGTAAAGCTTTTTTGAAATCTGACACAGCGGTTGCATTAACCTCTTGCTCCTACCTGACACGCAGACGTCCCATCTAGACATCTGGAAATGCAAATGCGCTACGCTAAATGCTAATAGTACTAGTTAAAACTCAAACGTTCATTAAAATACACATGCAGGGTATTGAATTAAAGCTACACTCGTTGTGAATCCAGGCAACAAGTCAGATTTTTAAAATGCTTTTCGGCGAAAGCATGAGAAGCTATTATCTGATAGCATGTAACACCCCAAAAGACCAGCAGGGGACGTAAACAAAATAATTAGCATAGTCGTCGCTACACAAACCGCACAAATAAAATATAAAACATTCATTACCTTTGACCATCTTCTTTGTTGGCACTCCTAGATGTCCCATAATCACTATTGGGTCTTTTTTTCGATTAAATCGGTCCATATATAGCCTAGATATCGATCTATGAACACTGTGTGATAAACGAAAAAAAATAGCATCTTATAACGTAATGTCATTTTTTTTATTAAAAAAGTCGACGATAAACTTTCACAAAACACTTCGAAATACTTTTGTAATGCAACTTTAGGTATTAGTAAACGTTAATAAGCGATCAAATTGATCACGAGGCTAAGTATATTCTTTAGTTGTCCGTCTGGAAATAATGTCCGGGTAAATCTCAACCAAAATATCCGGTCGGAGGCCCAGCAGTTGCTGTACCAGGCAATGATGCAACCAGTCAAGATGCTCTCGATGGTGCAGCTGTAGAACCTTTTAATAACTCTAACTACATGTACATATTACCTCAATTACCTCGAATAACCAGTGCCCCCGCACATTCACTCTGTACTGGTACTCCCTGTATATATTCTCGCTATTGTAACTTTACTGCTGCTCTTTAATTATTTGTTATTTTTATTTCTTATTAGTATTTTTTATACTGCATTGTTGGTTATGGGCATGTAAGTAAGCATTTCACTGTTATATTCGGTGCATGTGACTAATACAATTTGATTTGATTTGGTTTGTACGGAGAATTTAAATAAAACTATAAGTCCAAATTCCTATCTCCATCCATGGCTAATTTAGGAAAGGGACAATTTTAGCTAGCTAGCTATCCTCTGGAGGACAACAACACAATGAGATGCAACAATTCAAGTTTTGCTTTGTGATAGGAGTGAAGCCAAATCCAAACTGGCTTCCCTTGACAGTTGAGCTCACTCAGTTTAGCGCAACGCTGACTGGATGTAATTTCATACTTTTTAAGGGAGGACAAATGCTTCCTTGCTTCACTTGCGTTCAATGCTACAGGCGGCAACAATGCCATACTCTTTATGACCAGACAGTATGATGGCCTACACATACAGAGGCAGAGGGGCGCTGTTCCACTCTCTATGATGCTTTCTCCAGTGAGATACAATTATGAAATAATGAAAACACAGAGAGACAAAATATAAATATTTTTTACATTTTTTATGATTTTATTGGTCCATTTTTTGGGGAAGCCTGGTTTCCCTTGGCATCCATGAATACACGCCACTGCACTGCTTTTGTGGCCCTGTTCATAAACAACACTGGCAGCACTGTTCCTGCAGCTTGGCTGGAGACGGGAGAGGAAAAAAGAGGAAGCCAGACCAGCATGAGGCTCATACATTAGTAACCACCAGAGAAAGAAAGTGAAAACCGATGAAAGAAAGTTCAGTCTCTCTGAGCGCTACAGGTATGAATTCCACTCAACAGGGCCATTTCTCGATATGCTTTGGGAAACGTTTGGCTCATCTCTCTGTGACTTGTCCCACAATGCACCCCTGATAGGAGTGGGGCACATTAAGGGCTGCCCCTCTGTCTGCCTGTCTCATTCTGCATTCCTGTTGCCTCTAACCTGCTGGCTTCACACTGGGGGGAGCAAGAGCTCGCTGCGGGGGGGTGATGATACAACATGTTCCCGCTCTCATTCTATATCCCTCTATTTCTCTCTCTCTCTCTTTCTCTCTCTCTGTATCTCTCTCTCTCTCTCTCTCTCTCTCTCTCTCGTTTATTGGCATGGGAAGCATATAGTTACATTGCCAAAGTAGGTGAAATAGATAATAAACAAAAGTTATTAACAGTAAACATTACACTCACAAATGTTCCAAAGGAATAGAGACATTCCAAATGTCATATTATGGCTATATACTGTGCTGTAACAATGTCTCTCTCTCTCTCTTTACCCCTCTCTCTCTACCATCAATCATTGTTCCATTTTCTCTCTATTTGCCCACCTCTTGCCCTCCCATCACTGTTCCATTCTCTCTCTCTCTCTCTCTCTCTCTCTCTCTCTCTCTCTCTCTCTCTATCTCTATCTCTATCTCTCTATCTCTATCTCTCTCTCTCTCTCTCTCTCTCTCTCTCTCTCTCTCTCTCTCTTCAATTCAATTCAAATGGCTTTATTGGCATGGGAAACATCTCTCTCAATTCAATTCAATTGCAATTCAATTCAAGGGCTTTATTGGCATGGGAAACGTGTTAACATTGCCAAAGCAAGTGAGGTAGACAACATACAAAGTGAATATATAAAGTGAAAAACAACAAAAATTAACAGTAAACATTACACATACAGAAGTTTCAAAACAATAAAGACATTACAATTGTCATATTATATATATACAGTGTTTTAACAATGTACAAATGGTTAAAGGACACAAACACACAATGGTGTTTGTTCTTCACTGGTTGCCATTTTCTCGTGGCAACAGATCACAAATCTTGCTGCTGTGATGGCACACTGTGGAATTTCCCCCGGTAGATATGGGAGTTTTTAACATTTTGATTTGTTTTCGAATTCTTTGTGGATCTGTGTAATTTGAGGGACATAAGTCTCTCTAATATGGTCATACATTGGGGAGGAGGTTAGGAAGTGCAGCTCAGTTTCCACCTCATTTTGTGGGCAGTGAGCACATAGCCTGTCTTCTCTTGAGAGCCATGTCTGCATACGGCGGCCTTTCTCAATAGCAAGGCTATGTTCACTGAGTCTGTACATAGTCAAAGCTTTCCTTCATTTTGGGTCAGTCACAGTGGTCAGGTATTCTGCCGCTGTGTAGTCTCTGTGAAGGGCCAAATAGCATTCTAGTTTGCTCTGTTTTTTTGTTAATTCTTTCCAATGTGTCAAGTAATAATCTTTTTGTTTTCTCATGATTTGGTTGGGTCGAATTGTGCTGTTGTCCTGGGGCCAGCTTGTTTAGAGGACTCTTCTCCAGGTTCATCTCTCTGTAGGTGATGGCTTTGTTATGGAAGGTTTGGGAATCGCTTCCTTTTAGGTGGTTATAGAATGTAACGGCTCTTTTCTGGATTTTGATAATTAGTGGGCATCGGCCTAATTCTGCTCTGCATGCATTATTTGGTGTTCTACGTTGTACACAGAGGATATTTTTTGCAAAATTCTGCATGCAGAGTCTCAATTTGGTGTTTGTCCCATTTTGTGAAGTCTTGGTTGGTGAGCGGACTCCAGACCTCACAACCATAAAGGGCAATGGGCTCTATGACTGATTCAAGTATTTTTAGCCAAATCCTAATTGGTATTCTGAAATTTATGTTTCTTTTGATGGCATAGAATGCCCTTCTTGCCTTGTCTCTCAGATCGTTCACAGCTTTGTGGAAGTTACCTGTGGCGCTGATGGTTAGGCCGAGGTATGTATAGTTTTTTGTGTGCTCTCGGGCAACAGTGTCTAGAAGGAATTTGTATTTGTGGTCCTGGTGACTGGACCTTTTTTGGAACACCATTATTTTGGTCTTACTGAGATGTACTGTCAGGGCCCAGGTCTGACAGAATCTGTGTATAAGATCTAGGTGCTGCTGTAGGCCCTCCTTGGTTGGTGACAGAATCACCAGATCATCAGCAAACAGCAGACATTTGACTTCGGATTCTAGCAGGGGGAGGCCGGGTGCTGCAGACTTTTCTAGTGCCCGCGCCAATTCGTTGATATATATGTTGAAGAGGGTGGGGCTTAAGCTGCATCCCTGTCTAACCCCACGACCCTGTGTGAAGAAATGTGTGTGTTTTTTGCCAATTTTAACCGCACACTTGTTGTTGTGTACATGGATTTTATAATGTCGTATGTTTTACCCCCAACACCACTTTCCATCAGTTTGTATAGCAGACCCTCATGCCAAATTGAGTCGAAGGCTTTTTTGAAATCAACAAAGCATGAGAAGACTTTGCCTTTGTTTTGGTTTGTTTGGTTGTCAATTAGGGTGTGTAGGGTGAATACATGGTCTGTTGTACGGTAATTTGGTAAAAAGCCAATTTGACATTTGCTCAATACATTGTTTTCATTGAGGAAATGTCCGAATCTGCTGTTAATGATAATGCAGAGGATTTTTCCAAGGTTACTGTTGACACATATTCCACGGTAGTTATTGGGTTCAAATTTGTCTCCACTTTTGTGGATTGGGGTGAAATTTGTCTCCACTTTTGTGGATTGGGGTGATCAGTCCTTGGTTCCAAATATTGGGGAAGATGCCAGAGCTAAGGATGATGTTAAAGAGTTTTAGTATAGCCAATTGGAATTTGTTGTCTGTATATTTGATCATTTCATTGAGGATACCATCAACACCACAGGCCTTTTTTGGTTGGAGGGTTTTTATTTTGTCCTGTAACTCATTCAATGTAATATATAATAATAATATATGCCATTTAGCAGACGCTTTTATCCAAAGCGACTTACAGTCATGTGTGCATACATTCTACGTATGGGTGGTCCCGGGGATCGAACCCACTACCCTGGCGTTACAAGCGCCATGCTCTACCAACTGAGCTACAGAAGGAGAATCCAGTGGGTTCTGGTAGTCTTTAATAGTTGATTCTAAGATCTGTATTTGATCATGTATATGTTTTTGCTCTTTATTCTTTGTTATAGAGCAAAAATATTGGAGAAGTGGTTTACCCATACATCTCCATTTTGGATAGATAATTATTCGTGTTGTTGTTTGTTTAGTGTTTTCCAATTTTCCCAGAAGTGCTTAGAGTCTATGGATTCTTCAATTGCATTGAGCTGATTTCTGACATGCTGTTCCTTCTTTTTGCGTAATGTATTTCTGTATTGTTTTAGTGATTCACCATAGTGAAGGCGTAGACTCAGGTTTTCCGGGTGTCTATGTTTTTGGTTGGACAGGTTTCTCAATTTCTTTCTTAGATTTTTGCATTCTTCATCAAACCATTTGTCATTATTGTTAATTTTCTTCGGTTTTCTATTTCAGATTTTTAGACTTGATAGGGAAGCTGAGAGGTCAAATATACTGTTAAGATTTTCTACTGCCAAGTTTACACCTTCACTATTACAGTGGAACGTTTTACCCAGGAAATTGTCTAAAAGGGATTGAATTTGTTGTTGCCTAATTGTTTTTTGGTAGGTTTCCAAACTGCATTCCTTCCATCTATAGCATTTCTTAATGCTACTCAGTTCCTTTGGCTTTGATGCCTCATGATTGAGTATTGCTCTGTTTAAGTAGACTGTGATTTTGCTGTGGTCTGATAGGGGTGTCAGTGGGCTGACTGTGAACGCTCTGAGAGACTCTGGATTGAGGTCAGTGATAAAGTAGTCTACAGTACTACTGCCAAGAGATGAGCTATAGGTGTACGTACCATAGGAGTCCCCTAGAAGCCTACCGTTGACTATGTACATACCCAGCGTGCGACAGAGCTGCAGGAGTTGTGACCCGTTTTTGTTGGTTATGTTGTCATAGTTGTGCCTAGGGGGGCATATGTGGGAGGGAATGCTGTCACCTCCAGGCAGGTGTTTGTCCCCCTGTGTGCTGAGGGTGTCAGGTTCTTGTCCGGTTCTGGCATTTAGGTCGCCACAGACTAGTACATATCCCTGGGCCTGGAAATGATTGATTTCCCCCTCCAGGATGGAGAAGCTGTCTTCATTAAAATATAGGGATTCTAGTGGGGGGACATAGGTAGCATACAGGAGGACATTTTCTCTGTTAGGATAATTTCCTTTTGAATTTCTAGCCAAATGTAGAATATTCCTGTTTTGATTAATTTAATAGAGTGAGTTAGGTCTGCTCTATACCAAATTAGCATACCCCCTGAGTCCCTTCCCTGTTTCACACCTAGTAGTTTGGTGGATGGGACTACCAGCTCTCTGTAACCTAGAGGGCAACCAATGGGTCCGTCTCCTCTATACCAGGTTTCTTGCAGGATGACAATGTCTGTATTACCGATTTCTTTGGTGAAGTCCGGGTTTCTGCTTTTTAGGCCAAAGGCAGATGACCTCAGGCCTTGGATATTCCAGGATAATATAGTGAAGGCTTTTTGTTCCATAGAGTGTCCAATGTTGTTGGTCGTGGTTTGGCCTCAGGCCAGTAAGTGTGAGCAGAGCCTGCTGAGCATCTGGTACATGCCATTGGCTTGGGCGCGTGTGAGAGTGGGGGTTGGGACTGTTTGCCCGCTCACTACCTGGGCGTATGTGTGGCTTCCATGTTGAGGCCCTCTTTGCGGGGGTGGGGTGCATGGGGTGGGCAGGAGTGGCATAGGTCTGATCTGAGGTGGCCTAAATGGGGTGTGGGCATGGTTGACGTGGGGGGGTGTTGATTGGTTGGGGTGGGGGTGTGGATGTGTCTGGGTGTACTGTGGTCTGGATGTAATTCCTCTTGGCGTGGGTCCTCTATGTGTAGGTCCAGGGGGGTCCTGCAGGTCTGGGAGGGTGTTTCGCTGGTTTGGGTGGGGTGTCTATTGATCTGTTGCTCCTGTGTGAAGTGTTGGGGATACTTTTGAGAGCGATGTCCTTTAGAGTCCGGGCAAAGGTGGGCACTGCTGCCTTGTAGAGGTGGACTTGGTCATAGAGGCTGTTCAAGTCCAGGGTGGAGTCACAGTCACAGGAAATACTTGCGTTTACCCGCTGTATTGTGGCAGGGTGGAAGTCTTTTCGTGGTAGCAGGGTGGAGATAACCAGTTGTGCGTTGGAGAAAGTAGAAGAAGCCTTTTCAATCACTCCCTTCAGTGCTGTGGCCACCCTTTCCTGCTGTGCTCTCAGGTCGTTTGTGCCTGTGTGTATTATTATGTGGCTGGGTGAACCTAGTTGGTCTTCAGACAGAAGGTCGAGGGCCCGCTGGGTGTTTGGACACCAGAGTTTAGACACACTGTGTTTGAGATAAAGTTTTTTTTAATTCTATATATTTCCCATTTGAGTCCATAAGTAGTACAATCTGTGTATTGTGTTTGTCCTCAGTGGGTGTGAGGGGGTTGTCAGAAGGGCTATTAGGGTGGCTGACAGGGGGGTGCTCAGAGGGGGTGAGAGCCGCTGGGCTTGTGGTTCTTTATTTGTCTGTTCTGCTGTGATGTCGACTCTATGGTCAGGTGCTGAGGTGGGCTGTTCTGCTGGCTTCTCTGTGGGGGTGGCCACCTCTCTAGTGGGTTGTTCTCTGTCACACGCCGTCCCCCTCAACCTCTCCTCCGTCCCCCTCACCCTCTCCTCCATCCCCCTCAACCTCTCCTCCACCAGCAGTCTGATCCTCTCCTCTAATGCTCTGTTCTTCTCCTGATTCTGCTCTTTCTCCTGTTGAAGTTCTCACCACAGTCCTGTCCACCTCCAGCTCTCCGGGTCTGGTTAAGGGGGTGTTGTTGTGCTGGACTGTTGTCTGGGTCTCTGCTGACTGAAGTGTAATCACATGCTGTTCCAGCTCCACCTGTCTTACCTCCAGCTGGGTGAATTTGTCCTTCATTTCAATGAGGGAGTGGTAATCTGTGCTGGGAGGTTGACTCTCCGCTGGGGGTTGCTCGTCTGTGGGGTTACATAATGAAGAGGTCTGGTCTGACCCGCTCGGGGTGGGGGTATCTTTATCAAGGGAGAGCTTCTCCTGCGGGGCTAATTCTTTGATTAGGTGAAAGTCCAGCTGAAACTGTTTGGGGTAACCCTGTACCATTACTGTTCCGGACTTATAGATATTTATATTAGCTGACTCAGAGTCCTCGTTATCAAGTATTCTGAGTTTCCACCCCTCGTTAACCCCCCCTCTCTTAACGAAGGGGTAGTGTGCTAATATAGCACTGTGTCATGCCAGGGGATGGTTTGTGTGGAAGATAAGGTTGCTGATGTTCCCATTTTTGTAATATTCAGCAAAAAGAGTCTCTTGATTTTCCATAAGGAGCTTCATTTTGTAATCTTTTCTTGCCTTATCATTCTTTACATGCACAGGGTACTGTATTTTAATTACCTCTGAACAGCGGGAGGGAGCTTCTAATGCCTCTCCATTTGGTTGGGGTAGACTGTGTGACTCTCCTGCCATTGTTGGGCTAATGAGCTTTGACACCTCTCACTTGACATATCAGTGCTAGTTGAAGCTGTATCAAGCTTGGCAGAATTATGTTAGAATTCAGTCCTTATAAAGTAATGTTGTGTATTTTTCTTCTTGGCTTTTGGAAATAAAATATAGTTTCAGACAACATTACTCACTCGGTTCCAGGTTGGATGGTGTTTTCAGGTTTCTGTTGTTTTCCAGAGAATTTGCTGTATAGGGTAATAAATTCTTGGTAGTTGTGAACCTTCCAGGTGCTTCCGTAATTCCGTCCAAAATCAGGTTGTAGGTTTTAAGTTTTGATTTGAAGAAGGGGTTATGTTGTAGAGGGTAGAATTCAGTATGTGTTCGTGACAAAAAATCCAAGTTTATTTTACTCCTAATCTATCTTTTTTAAAGAAAATGCTGAAAAATGCAAGAGCTCATCTGATCCTGACCTCTGTTCTGCTCTCTCTCTCTCTCTCTCGCTCTCTCTGTGGCTTATGCCCTCTCTCTCTTTCTCACTTATCTCTTACTCTCTTTCTTACCCCCCTTTTCCCTCCATAGTGCACGGCTTTTGACAAAGGCCCATAGCAGTAGTGCACTACCTTTGTATATACGCTCAGTGGCCTGTTTATTAGGTACACCACCCCGTTCACGAAAAGGGTTCGCTCCTACAGACAGAGAGTTGACTCCCTATAGAAAGCAGGCAGACAGGCAGACTGTTCGATTGAATGTTAGAATGAGAAAATTAATGACCTAATCAACAGTGGGCATTGATTTGATCGTTGGTGCCAGGAGCTCCGTTTCCAGAATCTCAGAAATGGCCGGCCTACTGGGCTTTTCACGCTCGGCAGTATCTGACATCCAGCCAGCGGCAGTCCTGTGAGCGAAAACATCTCGTTGATGAGAGAGGTCCAAGGACAATGGCAAGAGTCGTGCAAGCTAACAGGCGAGCCACAAACAGGTAAATCATGGTGCAGTACAACAGTGGTGTGCAGAAGGACAACTCGATGATCCTTGTCATGGATGGGCTATTGCAGCAGACGGCCACACACCGGGTTCCACTCCTGTCAGCTAAAAACAAGACGAAGCGGCTCCTGTGGGCACGCCATCACATACACTGGACTGTTGAGGAGTGGAAAAACATTGCCTGGTTTGACAAATCCCGGTTCCTGCTGCGTCATTCTGATGTCAGTGTCAGGATTTGGCCCCATCCTGCCTGGTGTCAACGGTACAGGCTGGTGGCGGTGGTTTAATGGTTTGGGGAACGTTTTCCTGGCACATGTTAGGTCCCTTGATACCAATTGCACAACTCTTCCATTCCCCAAATAATTCAGGCTATTTTGGATGCAAAAGGGGGTCTGACCTGGTACAAGATGTGTGTACCTAATAAACTGACTACTGAGTGTATATAGTGCACTACTTTTGACAAGGGCCATTGGTCAAAAGTAGTCAAAGGTAGTGCACTATATATAGGGTGCTGTTTGGAACAGAATCATCTAAACCCAATGTGATCACCCTTCATTCTCTCTCTATGACCCCTGTAGTGTGAGTTTTCCTGTAATGGCCGGTCTGTGCTATGTCGGTCAGAGCAAAGCATTCCAAGCATGTAGATAACGGGTTGATATTGGAGGCCAGCAGCACAGGACCAGTGGAGCAGCTCTCTCTAAATGGCAGCCAGGGACAGGACCTGGGCAATGGTGGTTCTACGCTGGGCTAATTATATCTACAGGGAGGGGGCAATCAGGAGAGGTTATTTCCATCTGTTGAAATGCTGTGTGTCTGAGTGTCCTCTGGGGTTGGAGAGAGGAGGAGTGACAGAAAGAGACCGGGAGAGATAGAGAGACTGGGAGAGAGAGAGAGACCGGGAGAGAGAGAGACCGGGAGAGAGAGATACCGGGAGAGAGGGAGAGGGAGAGGGAGGGAGAGACCGGGAGAGACAGACAGACCGGGAGAGAGAGACAGACCGGGAGAGAGAGACAGACCGGGAGAGAGAAAGAGACCGGGAGAGAGAAAGAGACCGGGAGAGAGAAAGAGACCGGGAGAGAGAAAGAGACCGGGAGAGACAGACCGGGAGAGAGAGACAGACCGGGAGAGAGAAAGAGACCGGGAGAGAGAGACAGACCGGGAGAGAGAGACAGACCGGGAGAGAGAAAGAGACCGGGAGAGAGAAAGAGACCGGGAGAGAGAGACAGACCGGGAGAGAGAAAGAGACCGGGAGAGACAGACAGACCAGAAGGAAGAGAGAGACAGACCCGGGAGAGAGAAAGAGACCGGGAGAGAGAAAGAGACCGGGAGAGAGAGAGACCGGGAGAGAGAGAGGGAGGGAAAGAGAGACCGGGGGAGAGAGGGAAGGAGAGGGAGAGAGAGAGGAAGAGTAGGGAGAGAGGGAGGGAGAGGGGGAGAGAGAGGGAGGGAGGGAGAGAGGGAGGGAAGGAAGGAGAGAGAGAGGGAGGGAGGGAGAGAGAGAGAGCGGGAGGGAAAGAGAGACCGGGGGAGAGAGAGGTGGAGGGAGAGAGAGGTGGAGGGAGAGGGAGAGAGACTGGGAGAGAGAGGAAGAGCGGGAGAGAGAGAGAGGGAGGGAGAGAGAGAAGGAGGGAGGGAGAGAGAGAGGGAGGGAAGGAGAGAGAGGGAGTGAAGGAGAGGGAGGGAGAGAGGGAGAGAGAGAGACGGAGGGAGAGGGAGAGAGAGAGGCTGCTACTTGCATTTGTTCTTCAATGTGCATCGTGGATCATAGTGAAAGCATGTTTCTCCAGTAACATATCATAAAGGGAGGAATGTGTGAATGACGTGTGTAGCATGACAGAGACTGTATTTGTAGCAATTAGTTGACCTCTGTAGTAGCTAACCATTAGACAGTAGCAGAGTTTAAGACTGTAAGATATATCTTCTATAGTAGCTAACCGTTAGACGGTAGCAGAGTTTAAGACTGTAAGATATATCCTCTATAGTAGCTAACCATTAGACAGTAGCATAGTTTAAGACTGTAAGAGATGTCCTCTATAGTAGCTAACCATTATACAGTAGCAGAGTTTAAGACTGTAAGATATATCCTCTATTGTAGCTAACCATTAGACAGTAGCAGAGTTTAAGACTGTAAGATATACCCTCTAGTAGCTAACCGTTAGACAGTAGCATAGTTTAAGACTGTAAGAGATGTCCTCTATAGTAGCTAACCATTAGACAGTAGCAGAGTTTAAGACTGTAAGATATATCCTCTATAGTAGCTAACCATTAGACAGTAGCAGAGTTTAAGACTGTAAGATATATCCTCTATAGTAGCTAACCATTAGACAGTAGCAGAGTTTAAGACTGTAAGAGATGTCCTCTATAGTAGCTAACCGTTAGACAGTAGCAGAGTTTAAGACTGTAAGAGATGTCCTCTATAGTAGCTAACCATTAGACAGTAGCAGAGTTTAAGACTGTAAGAGATGTCCTCTATGGTTGCTAACCATTAGACAGTGGCATAGTTTAAGACTGTAAGAATGTATTTCTTCTGGAAGATATACAAAGTGTCACGGTTACTGACCAAACAGTAGCAGTTAGCATTCCTGATATAACACAATATGTCACAGACCTGTTGTAGCCACACTTCTTTTGGCTCGATAGGCGCTATCTGATGTCATTATGTAGTTCAGACAGTAGGTCATGTCTTAGGGCTTCTCACTAGGTCCCGTACCTCCCCTGTCAGCATGGGGTCATATATCGGGTCAGGAAGGGAATGCTGGATTTCCTTTGGTCTCCAACCAGACAGGATGCAATTTGCCCTGACCTTGAGTGTGTGGGGTGTGTGTCTTTAGCTATTAAAGTGTGTGTGCGTGTGTGCGTGCGTGTGCGTGTGCGTGTGCGTAGTAAAGACCCACCGTGTCACAGGGAAGGACAGGGAACTAACTCTGGACTAGAGGAAATCTGGTCATAGAAGAGTTGATGAGAAAACAGTCAGGGTGAACAACTGTCCCTCAACCTATCAGACCATGACCCCTACCTCCCTCAACCTATCACATGAGATCATGACCTCTACCTCCCTCAACCTATCACATGAGATCATGACCTCTACCTCCCTCAACCTATCACATCAGATCATGACCCCTACCTCCCTCAACCTATCACATCAGATCATGACCCCTACCTCCCTCAACCTATCACATGAGATCATGACCTCTACCTCCCTCAACCTATCACATCAGATCATGACCCCTACCTCCCTCAACCTATCAGATCATGACCCCTACCTCCCTCAACCTATCAGACCATGACCCTTACCTCCCTCAACCTATCACATCAGATCATGACCCCTACCAACCTCAATCTTTCAGATCAGACCATGACCCCTACCTCCCTCAACCTATCACATGAGATCATGACCTCTACCTCCCTCAACCTATCAGATCATGACCCCTACCTCCCTCAACCTATCACATCAGATCATGACCCCTACCTCCCTCAACCTATCAGATCATGACCCTACCTCCCTCAACCTATCAGACCATGACCCTTACCTCCCTCAACCTATCACATCAGATCATGACCCCTACCAACCTCAATCTTTCAGATCAGACCATGACCCCTACCTCCCTCAACCTATCACATCAGATCATGACCCCTACCTCCCTCAACCTATCAGATCATGACCCCTACCTCCCTCAACCTATCAGACCATGACCCTTACCTCCCTCAACCTATCACATCAGATCATGACCCCTACCAACCTCAATCTTTCAGATCAGACCATGACCCCTACCTCCCTCAACCTATCACATCAGGGTAGCAGGCAGGGTAGCCTAGTGGTTAGAGCATTGGTCTAGTAACCGGAAGGCAAGTTCAAACCCCCGAGCTGACAAGGTACAAAACTTTCGTTCTGCCCCTGAACAGGCAGTTAACCCACTGTTCCTAGGCCGTCATTGAAAATAAGAATTTATTCATAACTGACTTGCCGAGTTAAATAAAGGTAAAATAAAAAAATGACCCTTACCTCCCTCAACCTATACCATCAGATCATTACCCCGACCTCCCTCAACCTATCACATCAGATCATTACCCCGACCACCCTCAACCGATCAGACCATGACCCCTACCTCCCTCAACCTATCACATCAGATCATTACCCCTACCACCCTCAAACTATCAGATCAGACCATGACCCCTACCTCCCTAAACAGAGTACAATACAGGACTGCGGAGTGGGCAGGCTTATGTAATGCATGCACGTGCGCACACACACACATAGTATAACAATCACACACATCTACTCTAATACACACACACACATAGTATAACAATCACACACATCTACTCTAATACACACAAACACACACACATTCTCTCTCTCTCACACACACACCTCATTTAATCAGAGCTTTGCATGGACCTCCTATCAGGGGACTAGTCTCTAAAGCTCTAAAAGGTAACCCGTAGTGGCAGTAACCTGTTGGCAGTTATAATGGGGTACTTCCTGAGGAGTGGCAGGGGAACAACCTGACTTCTATCACATATATGTTTGGTAACAGGCTGTTTATCTGCTTCCATTGGAATCAAATGGAATCTGGGTTGCCATGTACTCTGCAAGGTTGTGTCCCAAAAGGGACCCTATTTCTGACATTGTGCCCTATGGGCCCTGGTCAATGGTCGTATTTAGAGAATAGGGTGCCATTTAAGACACAGAACTCATTACTAAAGTGAAAGTGAATGTTGTTACCCCAGGTCCAACTGGAACAAAGCAATCACATATTGGCATCTTTTATCAGGGACACGCTGAAGTCGCCAGGTGTGAGCGTGGGAGTTTGATTGTCATGTAAAGTGACATCTGGAAGGCGTAGATGACCAGTGTGGGTTCTGACACACACCTAGACAGACAGCTTGGCAGACATGTGGAGAACACATGTAAAGAATCACTATATTGAACCATGTTTACAGTATGTTGTCATGGGGGACATGTCTATCGTTAAACCATAGACAGCAAAGTATAGTTTACAAGTATGTCATTTGGGAGGTTTGTCAGAGTTCATTCAAAACAACTCATTAGCAACATGCTACTGAAAACAATTCTAAGACTGGGGGAGATAGAAGCCGTTGTCAAGTAAGTTACCAACTGACATCCACCCAGACCGAGGCCTAGACTCACCTGGTCAGGGAAACACGTACAGGTGACTTACAGAGGAGTTGTTATGAAGGCTTTAGAACATCAAGGGGGCTACTGTAACATGTGACCCACTTACAGAAAGAGTGAAGGGTTATATTGAGACATTATTTAGCATGGTGCCGAGGTTGTCCCCCGAGCCAGGAGAGGAGGTTATATATATATACACACACACAAAACACACTACGAAAGCCATTATGTTCACTATGTGTGTGATGCATGCAGTTGAGGAACTGGCTTCACACCGTCAATCTGCCTTCACCACACACACACACACACACACACACACACACACACACACACACACACACACACACACACACACACACACACACACACACACACACACACACACACACACACACACACACACACACACACACACACACACTATTAGTGTGACACTAATATATGTTTAATTTTAAAATGGAACTCATCGTACTTTACTTTGTGTGTGTGTTTGTGTGTGTGCACATGCATGCATTCATGCACATGTGTGTGTCTAAGTAAGATACACTTCAATCTGATGCAACAGGAACCAACAGGTCCAAGTATTGTGTAATAACATGTAACTGGACAGAAATTGTCTGTGTGAACTCAAATATGGTACGAATTTTATTACTCTATGAGAGAGAGAGAGAGAGAGAGAGAGAGAGAGAGAGAGAGAGAGAGAGAGAGAGAGAGAGAGAGAGAGAGAGAGAGAGAGAGAGAGAGAGAGAGAGAGAGAGAGAGAGAGGGAGAGACTGTGACATAGAGACTGTGACATAGAGACTGTTAGAGAGAGACTTTTAGACTGTGAGTGAGAGACTTTTTAGACTGTGAGTGAGAGACTTTTAGACTGTGAGTGAGAGACTTTTTAGACTGTGAGTGAGAGACTTTTAGACTGTGAGTGAGAGACTTTTAGACTGTGAGTGAGAGACTGTTGGAGAGACAGATTGTGACAGAGAGACTGTTGGAGAGACAGACTGTGACAGAGAGACAGACTGTTAGAGAGACTGACTGTTAGATTGAGACAGAGACTGTTAGAGAGACTGACTGTTAGATTGAGACAGAGACTGTTAGAGAGACTGACTGTTAGATTGAGACAGAGACTGTTAGAGAGACTGACTGTTAGATTGAGACAGAGACTGTTAGAGAGACTGACTGTTAGATTGAGACAGAGACTGTTAGACTGTTAGAGAGACAGACTGTTAGACTGAGACAGAGAGACTGTTAGACTGTTAGAGAGACAGACTGTTAGACTGAGACAGAGAGACTGTTAGACTGTTAGAGAGACAGACTGTTAGAGAGACAGACTGTTAGACTGAGACAGAGACAGAGAGACTGTTAGACTGTTAGAGAGACAGACTGTTAGACTGTTAGAGAGACAAACTGTTAGACTGTTAGAGAGACATACTGTTAGAGAGACATACTGTTAGAGAGACAGACTGTTAGAGAGACAGACTGTTAGACTGAAACAGACAGACTGTTAGACTGTTAGAGAGACAGACTGTTAGACTGTTAGAGAGACAGACTGTTAGACTGAGACAGAGAGACTGTTAGACTGTTAGAGAGACAGACCGTTAGACTGAGACAGAGAGACAGACTGTTAGACTGAGACAGAGAGACAGACTGTTAGACTGTTAGAGAGACAGACTGTTAGACTGTTAGAGAGACAGACTGTTAGACTGTTAGAGAGACAGACTGTTAGACTGAGACAGAGAGACTGTTAGACTGTTAGAGAGACAGACTGTTAGACTGAGACAGAGAGACTGTTAGACTGTTAGAGAGACAGACCGTTAGACTGAGACAGAGAGACAGACTGTTAGACTGTTAGAGAGACAGACTGTTAGACTGTTAGAGAGACAGACTGTTAGACTGTTAGAGAGACAGACTGTTAGACTGTTAGAGACAGACTGTTAGACTGAGACAGAGAGACTGTTAGACTGTTAGAGAGACAGACCGTTAGACTGAGACAGAGAGACAGACTGTTAGACTGAGACAGAGAGACAGACTGTTAGACTGTTAGAGAGACAGACTGTTAGACTGTTAGAGAGACAGACTGTTAGACTGTTAGAGAGACAGACTGTTAGACTGAGACAGAGAGACTGTTAGACTGTTAGACTGTTAGAGAGACAGACTGTTAGACTGTTAGAGAGACAAACTGTTAGACTGTTAGAGAGACATACTGTTAGAGAGACAGACTGTTAGACTGTTAGAGAGACAGACTGTTAGACTGAGACAGAGAGACTGTTAGACTGTTAGAGAGACAGACTGTTAGACTGTTAGAGAGACAGACTGTTAGACTGAGACAGAGAGACTGTTAGACTGTTAGAGAGACAGACTGTTAGACTGAGACAGAGAGACTGTTAGAGAGACAGACCGTTAGACTGAGACAGAGAGACAGACTGTTAGACTGAGACAGAGAGACAGACTGTTAGACTGTTAGAGAGACAGACTGTTAGACTGTTAGAGAGACAGACTGTTAGACTGTTAGAGAGACAGACTGTTAGACTGAGACAGAGAGACTGTTAGACTGTTAGACTGTTAGAGAGACAGACTGTTAGACTGTTAGAGAGACAAACTGTTAGACTGTTAGAGAGACATACTGTTAGAGAGACAGACTGTTAGACTGTTAGAGAGACAGACTGTTAGACTGAGACAGAGAGACTGTTAGACTGTTAGAGAGACAGACTGTTAGACTGTTAGAGAGACAGACTGTTAGACTGAGACAGAGAGACTGTTAGACTGTTAGAGAGACAGACTGTTAGACTGAGACAGAGAGACTGTTAGAGAGACAGACCGTTAGACTGAGACAGAGAGACAGACTGTTAGACTGAGACAGAGAGACAGACTGTTAGACTGTTAGAGACAGACTGTTAGACTGTTAGAGAGACAGACTGTTAGACTGTTAGAGAGACAGACTGTTAGACTGAGACAGAGAGACTGTTAGACTGTGACAGAGAGACAGACTGTTAGACTGAGACAGAGAGACTGTTAGACTGTTAGAGAGACAGACCGTTAGACTGAGACAGAGAGATAGACTGTTAGACTGTTAGAGAGACAGACTGTTAGACTGTTAGAGAGACAGACTGTTAGACTGTTAGAGAGACAGACTGTTAGACTGTTAGAGAGACAGACTGTTAGACTGAGACAGAGAGACTGTTAGACTGTTAGAGAGACAGACCGTTAGACTGAGACAGAGAGACAGACTGTTAGACTGAGACAGAGAGACAGACTGTTAGACTGTTAGAGAGACAGACTGTTAGACTGTTAGAGAGACAGACTGTTAGACTGTTAGAGAGACAGACTGTTAGACTGAGACAGAGAGACTGTTAGACTGTTAGACTGTTAGAGAGACAGACTGTTAGACTGTTAGAGAGACAAACTGTTAGACTGTTAGAGAGACATACTGTTAGAGACAGACTGTTAGACTGTTAGAGAGACAGACTGTTAGACTGAGACAGAGAGACTGTTAGACTGTTAGAGAGACAGACTGTTAGACTGTTAGAGAGACAGACTGTTAGACTGAGACAGAGACAGAGAGACTGTTAGACTGTTAGAGAGACAGACTGTTAGACTGAGACAGAGAGACTGTTAGAGAGACAGACCGTTAGACTGAGACAGAGAGACAGACTGTTAGACTGAGACAGAGAGACAGACTGTTAGACTGTTAGAGAGACAGACTGTTAGACTGTTAGAGAGACAGACTGTTAGACTGTTAGAGAGACAGACTGTTAGACTGAGACAGAGACAGAGAGACTGTTAGACTGTTAGAGAGACAGACTGTTAGACTGTTAGAGAGACAAACTGTTAGACTGTTAGAGAGACATACTGTTAGACTGAGACAGAGAGACTGTTAGACTGTTAGAGAGACAGACTGTTAGACTGAGACAGAGAGACTGTTAGACTGTTAGAGAGACAGACTGTTAGACTGAGACAGAGAGACTGTTAGACTGTTAGAGAGACAGACCGTTAGACTGAGACAGAGAGACAGACTGTTAGACTGAGACAGAGAGACAGACTGTTAGACTGTTAGAGAGACAGACTGTTAGACTGTTAGAGAGACAGACTGTTAGACTGAGACAGAGAGACTGTTAGACTGTTAGAGAGACAGACTGTTAGACTGAGACAGAGACAGAGAGACTGTTAGACTGTTAGAGAGACAGACTGTTAGACTGTTAGAGAGACAAACTGTTAGACTGTTAGAGAGACAGACTGTTAGACTGAGACAGAGAGACTGTTAGACTGTTAGAGAGACAGACTGTTAGACTGTTAGAGAGACAGACTGTTAGACTGAGACAGAGAGACTGTTAGACTGTTAGAGAGACAGACTGTTAGACTGAGACAGAGAGACTGTTAGACTGTTAGAGAGACAGACTGTTAGACTGTTAGAGAGACAAACTGTTAGACTGTTAGAGAGACATACTGTTAGAGAGACAGACTGTTAGAGAGACAGACTGTTAGACTGAAACAGACAGACTGTTAGACTGTTAGAGAGACAGACTGTTAGACTTTTAGAGAGACAGACTGTTAGACTGAGACAGAGAGACAGACTGTTAGACTGTTAGAGAGACAGACTGTTAGACTGTTAGAGAGACAGACTGTTAAACTGAGACAGAGAGACTGTTAGACTGTTAGAGAGACAGACTGTTAGACTGAGAGTGAGTGACAGGAAGACTGAGAGACAGAGATACATACTAAGACTGAGAGACTGACTGAAGGACTGAAACAGAGAGACAGAGAGACTGAGACTGAGACTGAGAGAGACTGAGACAGACTGAGTGACTGAGAGACTGAGACTGGGGTGCCTTTAGGGACTCAGCCCAGAAGAGTACATGATAACCCAGATAGGCTGTTTGTCGAGATACCGCAGTGTGCATTCACCGCAGCAATATCCGTGGCCTGTTTCCATGAGAAAAAAGGGAAACGAGTGGAGCACAAACAACATTGTAAATACAACCTACTTGTTTCTGTTTATTTATTTTCCCTTTCATACTACTTGCACATGGTTACAACACTGTACATAGCCAATAATTTAACATCTGAAATATCTATATTATTTAAAAACTTTTGTGGGTGTAATGTCAACTAATGTTTCCCTTGTTAATTTCCATTTTGTTTATTGTCTCTTCCATTTGCTTTGACAATGTAAACATATGTTTCCCATGTCAATAAAACCTTTTGAATTGAATTTAATTAAGAGAGACAGAGGGAAAGGGGGAGAGAGGGAGAAAGATTGATGACTGAGTGAGAGAGAGACTGAGGGAAAGGGGAGAGAGAGAGAAAGATTGATGACTGAGTGAGAGAGAGAGAGACTGAGGGAAAGGGGGAGAGAGTGAGAAAGATTGATGACTGAGTGAGAGAGAGAGAGACTGAGGGAAAGGGAGAGAGAGAGAAAGAGTGACTGACTGAGTGAGAGAGAGAGAGAGACTGAGGGAAAGGGGGAGAGAGAGAGAAAGATTGACTGACTGAGTGAGAGAGAGAGAGAGAGAGAGACTGAGGGAAAGGGGGAGAGAGAGAAAGATTGACTGACTGAGTGAGAGAGAGAGAGAGACTGAGGGAAAGGGGGAGAGAGAGAAAGATTGACTGACTGAGTGAGAGAGAGAGAGAGAGAGAGAGAGAGAGACTGAGGGAAAGGGGGAGAGAGAGAGAAAGATTGACTGACTTAGTGAGAGAGAGAGAGAGACTGAGGGAAAGGGGGAGAGAGAGAGAAAGGTTGACTGAGTGAGTGAGAGAGAGAGAGAGACTAAGGGAAAGGGGGAGAGAGAGAAAGAGTGACTGAGTGAGTGAGAGAGAGAGAGAAAGAGAGACTGAGGGAGAGGGGGAGAGAGAGAAAGAGTGACTGACTGAGTGAGAGAGAGAGACTGAGGGAAAGGGGGAGAGAGAAAGAGTGACTGACTGAGTGAGAGAGAGAGAGAGAGAGAGAGAGAGAGAGAGAGAGAGAGAGAGAGAGAGAGAGAGAAAGATTGACTGACTGAGTGAGAGCGGGACTGAGGGAGGGAGGAGTAAAGAAACCATTAAGACAAAGTACAGCACCCGGACGGACATATCTTCCCTGAAGGTCAACGGAATAGTTTTATTTAGCTAAGAGTGACAGCATGGTCTCTGCCTACAGAACACTACCAGGTGCAGCTGTAAACAAACACAGACACATGCCCATACTCTCCCAACAAGGAAACCATCAGATTACAGCATATAAAGGGGTATCCTTGCCCTCAACAAGGAAACCATCAGATTACAGCATATAAAGGGGTATCCTTGCCCTCAACAAGGAAACCATCAGTTTACAGCATATAAAGGGGTATCCTTGCCCTCAACAAGGAAACCATCAGTTTACAGCATATAAAGGGGTATCCTTGCCCTCAACAAGGAAACCATCAGTTTACAGCATATCAAGGGGCATCCTTGCCCTCAACAAGGAAACCATAATTTACAGCATATAAAGGGGTATCCTTGCCCTCAACAAGGAAACCATAATTTACAGCATATAAAGGGGTATCCTTGCCCTCAACAAGGAAACCATAATTTACAGCATATCAAGGGGTATCCTTGCACTCTGCTCTTTGCCCTGCAGGTTCTCTCTCCACTGTTGCTCCATAATATTTTATTTAGTTATTTCAGAGGCTTTCTCAAGAACATTCTGCAACCACACACATATTACAATTTCACCCTCCACAATAAATTGGGCATATTGGCTAATAATTAAGAACAATCTCTGCATTGTTACACTGTTGCAACTTGTATCACATGTGAATTCACTGCAAACGAATTACACAACGAGGAGCTTATATTTTCCCAAAAGATTAGTATACTTTAATGAATGTTTCAAGTCCTCAGGGACGCTGTATGCATAGCATTTGCCGAGTCAAAGCTCCACCACAGATAGCACTTCCCTGCTGAGAATGTCTTTACATTGGCAAGTGTGTAAATTACCATTTAATCAGGCAATTAGATGCTAAGAATGGGAATGTGGCCAGCTGCCTCCCTCTGCCCTGAAATGACAGAACCGTCTCAGGTACAACCTCAGGTTGTGCTATGATCTCATCCCAAGATCTGGGGAAGGACAGGTGAGGGTCAGACATACCCTACAGAAGCTGTTCATAGTCTAGAGGTACAGACCCACAGTCCTGGCTCAGCCAGAAGAGCTAGAGGAGTTCCTAGTGGAGTAGATCATGTCTGTTCCTAGTGGAGTAGATCATGTCTGTTCCTAGTGGAGTAGATCATGTCTGTTCCGAGTGGAGTAGATCATGTCTGTTCCTAGTGGAGTAGATCATGTCTGTTCCTAGTGGAGTAGATCATGTGTGTTCCTAGTGGAGTAGATCATGTCTGTTCCTAGTGGAGTAGATCATGTCTGTTCCTAGTGGAGTAGATCATGTCTGTTCCTAGTGGAGTAGATCATGTGTGTTCCTAGTGGAGTAGATCATGTGTGTTCCTAGTGGAGTAGATCATGTGTATTCCTAGTGGAGTAGATCATGTGTATTCCTAGTGGAGTAGATCATGTGTGTTCCTAGTGGAGTAGATCATGTGTGTTCCTAGTGGAGTAGATCATGTATGTTCCTAGTGGAGTAGATGATGTGTGTTCCTAGTGGAGTAGATCATGTCTGTTCCTAGTGGAGTAGATCATGTGTGTTCCTAGTGGAGTAGATCATGTCTGTTCCTAGTGGAGTAGATCATGTCTGTTCCTAGTGGAGTAGATCATGTCTGTTCCTAGTGGAGTAGATCATGTGTGTTCCTAGTGGAGTAGATCATGTGTGTTCCTAGTGGAGTAGATCATGTGTATTCCTAGTGGAGTAGATCATGTGTATTCCTAGTGGAGTAGATCATGTGTGTTCCTAGTGGAGTAGATCATGTCTGTTCCTAGTGGAGTAGATCATGTCTGTTCCTAGTGGAGTAGATCATGTCTGTTCCTAGTGGAGTAGATCATGTCTGTTCCTAGTGGAGTAGATCATGTCTGTTCCTAGTGGAGTAGATCATGTCTGTTCCTAGTGGAGTAGATCATGTCTGTTCCTAGTGGAGTAGATCATGTGTGCTCCTAGTGGTAGATCATGTCTGTTCCTAGTGGAGTAGATCATGTCTGTTCCTAGTGGAGTCATGATCATGTCTGTTCCTAGTGGAGTAGATCATGTCTGTTCCTAGTGGAGTAGATCATGTCTGTTCCTAGTGGAGTAGATCATGTCTGTTCCTAGTGGAGTAGATCATGTCTGTTCCTAGTGGGGTAGATCATGTATGTTCCTAGTGGAGTAGATCATGTCTGTTCCTAGTGGAGTAGATCATGTCTGTTCCTAGTGGAGGAGATCATGTCTTTTCCTAGTGGAGTAGATCATGTCTGTTCCTAGTGGAGTAGATCATGTCTGTTCCTAGTGGAGTAGATCATGTGTGTTCCTAGTGGAGTAGATCATGTGTGTTCCTAGTGGAGTAGATCATGTATGTTCCTAGTGGAGTAGATGATGTGTGTTCCTAGTGGAGTAGATCATGTCTGTTCCTAGTGGAGTAGATCATGTGTGTTCCTAGTGGAGTACATCATGTCTGTTCCTAGTGGAGTAGATCATGTCTGTTCCTAGTGGAGTAGATCATGTGTGCTCCTAGTGGTAGATCATGTCTGTTCCTAGTGGAGTAGATCATGTCTGTTCCTAGTGGAGTAGATCATGTCTGTTCCTAGTGGAGAGATCATGTCTGTTCCTAGTGGAGTAGATCATGTCTGTTCCTAGTGGAGTAGATCATGTCTGTTCCTAGTGGGGTAGATCATGTATGTTCCTAGTGGAGTAGATCATGTCTGTTCCTAGTGGAGTAGATCATGTCTGTTCCTAGTGGAGGAGATCATGTCTTTTCCTAGTGGAGTAGATCATGTCTGTTCCTAGTGGAGTAGATCATGTCTGTTCCTAGTGGAGTAGATCATGTCTGTTCCTAGTGGAGTAGATCATGTCTGTTCCTAGTGGAGTAGATCATGTCTGTTCCTAGTGGAGGAGATCATGTCTTTTCCTAGTGGAGTAGATCATGTCTGTTCCTAGTGGAGTAGATCATGTCTGTTCCTAGTGGAGTAGATAATGTCTGTTCCTAGTGGAGGAGAT
>NC_068424.1:73160919-73215919 GCF_023373465.1 Oncorhynchus keta
AGCTAGTGGTAATACCAGTGGATTGGTGTAACTCTCCCACCACAGTAACAGCTAGTGGTAATACCAGTGGATTGGTGTAACTCTCTCCCACCACAGTAACAGCTAGTGGTAATACCAGTGGATTGGTGTAACTCTCCCACCACAGTAACAGCTAGTGGTAATACCAGTGGATTGGTGTAACTCTCTCCCACCACAGTAACACCTAGTGGTAATACCAGTGGATTGGTGTAACTCTCTCCCACCACAGTAGTAGCTAGTGGTAATACCAGTGGATTGGTGTAACTCTCCCACCACAGTAACACCTAGTGGTAATACCAGTGGATTGGTGTTACTCTCCCACCACAGTAACAGCTAGTGGTAATACCAGTGGACTGGTGTAACTCTCCCCACCACAGTAACATCTAGTGGTAATACCAGTGGATTGGTGTAACTCTCCCACCACAGTAACAGCTAGTGGTAATACCTGTGGTTTGGTGTAATTCTCTCCCACCACAGTAACACCTAGTGGTAATACCAGTGGATTGGTGTAACTCTCTCACCCCACAGTAACAGCTAGTGGTAATACCAGTGGATTGGTGTAACTCTCTCCCACCACAGTAACAGCTAGTGGTAATACCAGTGGATTGGTTTAACTCTCTCCCACCACAGTAACACCTAGTGGTAATACCAGTGGATTGGTTTAACTCTCTCCCACCACAGTAACAGCTAGTGGTAATACCTGTGGTTTGGTGTAATTCTCTCCCACCACAGTAACACCTAGTGGTAATACCAGTGGATTGGTCTAACTCTCTCCCACCACAGTAACAGCTTGTGGTAAAACCAGTGGATTTGTGTAACTCTCCCACCACAGTAACAGCTAGTGGTAATACCAGTGGATTGGTGTAATTCTCTCCCACCACAGTAACACATAGTGGCAATACCAGTGGATTGGTGTAATTCTCTCCCACCACAGTAACAGCTAGTGGTAATACCAGTGGATTTGTGTAACTCTCCCACCACAGTAACACCTAGTGGTAATACCAGTGGATTGGTGTAACTCTCTCCCACCACAGTAACAGCTAGTGGTAATACCAGTGGATTGGTGTAACTCTCCCACCACAGTCACACCTAGTGGTAATACCAGTGGATTGGTGTAACTCTCTCCCACCACAGTAACAGCTTGTGGTAATACCAGTGGATTGGTGTAACTCTCTCCCACCACAGTAAACAGCTAGTGGTAATACCAGTGGATTTGTGTAACTCTCCCACCACAGTAACACCTAGTGGTAATACCAGTGGATTGGTGTAACTCTCTCCCACCACAGTAACAGCTAGTGGTAATACCAGTGGATTGGTGTAACTCTCCCACCACAGTCACACCTAGTGGTAATACCAGTGGATTGGTGTAACTCTCTCCCACCACAGTAACAGCTTGTGGTAATACCAGTGGATTGGTGTAACTCTCTCCCACCACAGTAACAGCTTGTGGTAATACCAGTGGATTGGTGTAACTCTCTCCCACCACAGTAACAGCTTGTGGTAATACCAGTGGATTGGTGTAACTCTCTCCCACCACAGTAAACAGCTAGTGGTGATACCAGTGGATTGGTTTAACTCTCTCCCACCACAGTCACACCTAGTGGTAATACCAGTGGATTGGTTTAACTCTCTCCCACCACAGTAACACCTAGTGGTAATACCAGTGGATTGGTGTAACTCTCTCCCACCACAGTAACAGCTAGTGGTAATACCAGTGGATTGGTGTAACTCTCTCCCACCACAGTAACAGCTAGTGGTAATACCAGTGGATTGGTGTAACTCTCTCCCACCACAGTAACATCTGGTGGTAATACCAGTGGATTGGTTTAACTCTCTCCCACCACAGTAACACCTAGTGGTAATACCAGTGGATTGGTGTAACTCTCTCCCACCACAGTAACAGCTAGTGGTAATACCAGTGGATTGGTGTAACTCTCCCACCACAGTAACACCTAGTGGTAATACCAGTGGATTGGTGTAACTCTCTCCCACCACAGTAACAGCTAGTGGTAATACCAGTGGATTGGTGTAACTCTCTCCCACCACAGTAACAGCTAGTGGTAATACCAGTGGATTGGTGTTACTCTCCCACCACAGTAACAGCTAGTGGTAATACCAGTGGACTGGTGTAACTCTCTCCCACCACAGTAACATCTAGTGGTAATACCAGTGGATTGGTGTAACTCTCCCACCACAGTAACAGCTAGTGGTAATACCTGTGGTTTGGTGTAATTCTCTCCCACCACAGTAACACCTAGTGGTAATACCAGTGGATTGGTGTAACTCTCTCCCACCACAGTAACAGCTAGTGGTAATACCAGTGGATTGGTGTAACTCTCTCCCACCACAGTAACAGCTAGTGGTAATACCAGTGGATTGGTTTAACTCTCTCCCACCACAGTAACACCTAGTGGTAATACCAGTGGATTGGTTTAACTCTCTCCCACCACAGTAACAGCTAGTGGTAATACCAGTGGATTGGTGTAATTCTCTCCCACCACAGTAACACCTAGTGGCAATACCAGTGGATTGGTGTAACTCTCTCCCACCACAGTAACACCTAGTGGTAATACCAGTGGATTGGTGTAACTCTCTCCCACCACAGTAGTAGCTAGTGGTAATACCAGTGGATTGGTGTAACTCTCCCACCACAGTAACACCTAGTGGTAATACCAGTGGATTGGTGTTACTCTCCCACCACAGTAACAGCTAGTGGTAATACCAGTGGACTGGTGTAACTCTCTCCCACCACAGTAACATCTAGTGGTAATACCAGTGGATTGGTGTAACTCTCCCACCACAGTAACAGCTAGTGGTAATACCTGTGGTTTGGTGTAATTCTCTCCCACCACAGTAACACCTAGTGGTAATACCAGTGGATTGGTGTAACTCTCTCCCACCACAGTAACAGCTAGTGGTAATACCAGTGGATTGGTGTAACTCTCTCCCACCACAGTAACAGCTAGTGGTAATACCAGTGGATTGGTTTAACTCTCTCCCACCACAGTAACACCTAGTGGTAATACCAGTGGATTGGTTTAACTCTCTCCCACCACAGTAACAGCTAGTGGTAATACCTGTGGTTTGGTGTAATTCTCTCCCACCACAGTAACACCTAGTGGTAATACCAGTGGATTGGTCTAACTCTCTCCCACCACAGTAACAGCTTGTGGTAAAACCAGTGGATTTGTGTAACTCTCCCACCACAGTAACAGCTAGTGGTAATACCAGTGGATTGGTGTAATTCTCTCCCACCACAGTAACACATAGTGGCAATACCAGTGGATTGGTGTAATTCTCTCCCACCACAGTAACAGCTAGTGGTAATACCAGTGGATTTGTGTAACTCTCCCACCACAGTAACACCTAGTGGTAATACCAGTGGATTGGTGTAACTCTCTCCCACCACAGTAACAGCTAGTGGTAATACCAGTGGATTGGTGTAACTCTCCCACCACAGTCACACCTAGTGGTAATACCAGTGGATTGGTGTAACTCTCTCCACCACAGTAACAGCTTGTGGTAATACCAGTGGATTGGTGTAACTCTCTCCCACCACAGTAAACAGCTAGTGGTGATACCAGTGGATTGGTTTAACTCTCTCCCACCACAGTAACACCTAGTGGTAATACCAGTGGATTGGTGTAACTCTCTCCCACCACAGTAACAGCTAGTGGTAATACCAGTGGATTGGTGTAACTCTCTCCCACCACAGTAACAGCTAGTGGTAATACCAGTGGATTGGTTAACTCTCTCCCACCACAGTAACAGCTAGTGGTAATACCAGTGGATTGGTTTAACTCTCTCCCACCACAGTAACACCTAGTGGTAATACCAGTGGATTGGTTTAACTCTCTCCCACCACAGTAACAGCTAGTGGTAATACCTGTGGTTTGGTGTAATTCTCTCCCACCACAGTAACACCTAGTGGTAATACCAGTGGATTGGTCTAACTCTCTCCCACCACAGTAACAGCTTGTGGTAAAACCAGTGGATTTGTGTAACTCTCCCACCACAGTAACAGCTAGTGGTAATACCAGTGGATTGGTGTAATTCTCTCCCACCACAGTAACACATAGTGGCAATACCAGTGGATTGGTGTAATTCTCTCCCACCACAGTAACAGCTAGTGGTAATACCAGTGGATTTGTGTAACTCTCCCACCACAGTAACACCTAGTGGTAATACCAGTGGATTGGTGTAACTCTCTCCCACCACAGTAACAGCTAGTGGTAATACCAGTGGATTGGTGTAACTCTCCCACCACAGTCACACCTAGTGGTAATACCAGTGGATTGGTGTAACTCTCTCCCACCACAGTAACAGCTTGTGGTAATACCAGTGGATTGGTGTAACTCTCTCCCACCACAGTAAACAGCTAGTGGTGATACCAGTGGATTGGTTTAACTCTCTCCCACCACAGTAACACCTAGTGGTAATACCAGTGGATTGGTGTAACTCTCTCCCACCACAGTAACAGCTAGTGGTAATACCAGTGGATTGGTGTAACTCTCTCCCACCACAGTAACAGCTAGTGGTAATACCAGTGGATTGGTGTAACTCTCTCCCACCACAGTAACATCTGGTGGTAATACCAGTGGATTGGTTTAACTCTCTCCCACCACAGTAACACCTAGTGGTAATACCAGTGGATTGGTGTAACTCTCTCCCACCACAGTAACAGCTAGTGGTAATACCAGTGGATTGGTGTAACTCTCCCACCACAGTAACACCTAGTGGTAATACCAGTGGATTGGTGTAACTCTCTCCCACCACAGTAACAGCTAGTGGTAATACCAGTGGATTGGTGTAACTCTCTCCCACCACAGTAACAGCTAGTGGTAATACCAGTGGATTGGTGTTACTCTCCCACCACAGTAACAGCTAGTGGTAATACCAGTGGACTGGTGTAACTCTCTCCCACCACAGTAACATCTAGTGGTAATACCAGTGGATTGGTGTAACTCTCCCACCACAGTAACAGCTAGTGGTAATACCTGTGGTTTCGTGTAATTCTCTCCCACCACAGTAACACCTAGTGGTAATACCAGTGGATTGGTGTAACTCTCTCCCACCACAGTAACAGCTAGTGGTAATACCAGTGGATTGGTGTAACTCTCTCCCACCACAGTAACAGCTAGTGGTAATACCAGTGGATTGGTTTAACTCTCTCCCACCACAGTAACACCTAGTGGTAATACCAGTGGATTGGTTTAACTCTCTCCCACCACAGTAACAGCTAGTGGTAATACCAGTGGATTGGTGTAATTCTCTCCCACCACAGTAACAGCTAGTGGTAATACCAGTGGATTGGTGTAACTCTCTCCCACCACAGTAACAGCTAGTGGTAATACCAGTGGATTGGTGTAACTCTCTCCCACCACAGTAACAGCTAGTGGTAATACCAGTGGATTGGTTTAACTCTCTCCCACCACAGTAACACCTAGTGGTAATACCAGTGGATTGGTTTAACTCTCTCCCACCACAGTAACAGCTAGTGGTAATACCAGTGGATTGGTTGCTATGTTTTATGAGCTCTCCAATTACAGATTCTCCAGTGAAGACATTCAGGTCTCAGACTGGATCTCTAATAATTAAAGACTTTGCCTGTGACTCTCCTGTCACCCGGTAGAACAACTAGACTGTCGGCTACTATGTCAAAATGCTAAAAAAAATACACTAGCATGCAGTAGGTTTGTCAGTGCTTTCAGCTAGGATATGTCATCATCAGAGGCAACATGGAGATTGTTAAAGCAAGTTTGCCTTCACACAGTTTAAGACAATCCTCATTAAAAAGGGGAGAGCATTATGCAGAAAGAAAAAGTAGATGGTGATCTAATACAGGGTGTCACCCTTACCCTACACACACACACACACACACACACACACACACACACACACACACACACACACACACACACACACACACACACACACACACACACACACACACACACACACACACACACACACACATCGGTTTCACCCCTGTCCTTCTCCTGACGGACTCAGACAGACAGACATTTCTGATCAGACAGATTTGCAGAACCTCCCTGTGTGTCTGTTACCTGAGGGCACCACTGCTCTCTGACACACGTGCACTGAAGTAGACAAGCACGCAGACACACACCTGAGGCCTGGCCATCTCTCTGACACCTCATTGTGTGTGTGTGTGTGTGTGTGTGTGTGTGTGTGTGTGTGTGTGTGTGTGTGTGTGTGTGTGTGTGTGTGTGTGTGTGTGTGTGTGTGTGTGTGTGTGTGTGTGTGCGTGTGTGTGTGTGTGTGTGTGTGTGTGTGTGTGAGCAGAGGAAAGGGGCCCATGCCAGTGACAGGGAGCCATGGATCTGTTCCAGCGTTTCCATGTCGCCGCCACACTGTCTTCTTCTGCCAGGGAACACAGTATCAGATAGGACAGCCTTTTCAAACCTCTTCTCGAGGACCCCTCAATGTTTCCATGTCGCGGCCACACTGTCTTCTTCTGCCAGGGAACACAGTATCAGATAGGACAGCCTTTTTCAAACTTCTCCACGGGGATCCCCAGACGTTTCACAATTTTGTTGTAGCCCTGAACCAGCTCACCTGACTCACCTAGTCAAGGGCCTGAACCAGCTCACCTGATTCACCTCGTCAAGGGCCTGAACCAGCTCACCTGATTCACCAAGTCAAGGGCCTGAACCAGCTCACCTGATTCACCTAGTCAAGGGCCTGATCCAGCTCACCTGATTCACCTAGTCAAGGGCCTGAACCAGCTCACCTGATTCACCTAGTCAAGGGCCTGAACCAGCTCACCTGATTCACCTAGTCAAGGGCCTGAACCAGCTCACCTGATTCACCTAGTCAAGGGCCTGAACTGGGAGTCCCCGAGGAGAGGTTTGAAAAAGGCTGAGATCGGACACATCAGTGCTGTCTGACTGACTGACTTACTGGACATAGTCGCTTAACACACAGTAACAGCACAGCTAACAACACAGCTAACAGCTCAGCTACCAACACAGCTAACAACACAGCTAACAGCTCAACTACCAGCACAGCTAACAGCTCAACTACCAGCACAGCTAACAGCTCAACTACAAACACAGCGAACAGCTCAACTACCAGCTCACCTACCAGCACAGCTACCAACACAGCTAACAGCTCAACTACCAGCACAGCTACCAACACAGCTAACAGCTCAACTACCAGCACAGCTAACAACACAGCTAACAGCTCAACTACCAGCACAGTTAACAACACAGCTAACAGCTCAACTACCAGCACAGCTAACAGCTCAACTACCAGCGCAGCTACCAACACAGCTAACAGCTCAACTACCAGCACAGCTAACAACACAGCTAACAGCTCAACTACCAGCACAGCTAACAACACAGCTAGCAGCTCAACTACCAGCTCAGCTAACACAGCTAACAGCTCAACTACCAGCACAGCTAACAACACAGCTAACAGCTCAACTACCAGCTCAGCTAACAACACAGCTAACAGCTCAGCTAACAGCTCAACTACCAGCACAGCTAACAACACAGCTAACAGCTCAACTACTAGCACAGCTAACAACACAGCTAACAGCTCAACTACTAGCACAGCTAACAACACAGCTAACAGCTCAACTACCAGCACAGCTAATAGCTCAGCTAACAACACAGCTAACAGCACAGCTACCAACACAGCTAACAGCTCAACTACCAGCACAGCTACCAACACAGCTAACAGCTCAGCTAACAGCTCAACTACCAGCACAGCTAACAACACAGCTAACAGCTCAACTACCAGCACAGCTAACAACACAGCGAACAGCTCAGCTAACAACACAGCTAAGAGCTCAGTTAACAGCTCAGTTTACTTCTATCTGGGTGAAGGAGAGATCAGTACATGGGTGTATCTCAATAGTCTAAGGTGGCTTCACTCCTCTTGTCTCTTCACCCTAACTTTCACTGACAGTCGTTATCTACACATACTCAACTTCAACACAGGAAGGAAGGAAGATGTGAAAGAAAACACGACAGATGTTTATGGCTACCACACTTCCTTTTGTGTGAATGTTCTGGCTATTGAGCTTCAAATATGGACATTTAACAACCTTTTGGTGTGAAAAACACTCTCCACCTTGTTGGACTGAAGCTGTTGATATAAATCCAAGAGGGAGGTTACACATTGTCTGTGTGATATATGCCGGTTTATAAACGATATAAACAAAACCATAAAACCTTCAGAAAAGTTGGCCGTCTTTACAGTGAAAAACCTAACCTTGGATATTAATGTTTGGAAAAAAAGTGCAGAAACGTTTTCTAGTTTGTCTCCTTTTTTAGACTTTATGGCTGTGGTCCCAATGGCACCCTAATCCCTCTGTCGTGTGTTGATTTTGACCAGATCCCATTGTTACAGTATGTTCTCTGCCCTTCTGCCCTATATATACTGCATCTGAATAAATATGCACAGTTAATATACTGTAGGTCACAAGACGAGACATCCCTGTCTTTGATCTAATTTGATCTAATGTGTAATCTTAGTCATATTGTTTACCAGTCCAGTGAGGTGGTCCATACTGTGCCTTTGTGTCCACCAAATTAATCTCACATATACCTGATAGTATGCAGGTATGCCAGTGCTACCAATGTTTTTTTTTATGGTATTGGGTTTCTTGTCTGAGGGGGAGGGGGCGTCAAAAGGTCAAAGTTCAGAAGTGACTGCTCTGCAAACTGTGATGTCATCAGAATGTCGGGCGGTTCCAAGACGTCACAGAACACTCTACATAAGCTGTTCAGACATGCAGTTAGCTAGATTTGTGGCCACAGCTCCAAGCCAGTGATACCATTTTTGGCCTCTGATGCCCAATAAAGTGAGACGCTTTGGGCTGTAGGCAAACTCAACACCCACACTAATACGTCGACAACCGGCAGGAAATGTAAAGCCTGAGAGGAGGGTTTTGAACTTTAAACTTGGGGAAATTTGAACTGGGTCAATCTTAAGAATTTATTTTACAGATCAGGGGTATGTAGGGTGATGTCGAGACTGTATCACATCCGGCCGTGATTGTTAGTCCCATAGTGTGGCGCACAATTGGCCCAGCGTCGTCTAGGTTTGGCCCGGGGTAGGCTATCATTGTAAATAAGAGTTTGTTCTTGACTCACTTGCCTAGTTAGAGACAGAGAGACAGAGGGATCACACACACTCACACTTATCCATCTACAGGGTATTGTAATAATGTTGGAGGATGTTTGGGTAATGTTTTAATAACGTTAGGGGATGTTTGTAAAGTGAAGTAAACCCATTGTGAAGTTTGAGCTTTGGATAAAAGCATCTGCTGTATATTATTATGAATACTTTGTGAGAGCGAGAGAGAGAGAGCGTGCACGTCCACGTGTGCACGTAAGAGAGGGCTTGCATTCCAGGAGGTTGTTGCAGACTACCAGGTGTGACATCCCTGAAAACAACCAAGAAACATTACAGCAAATTTGTCCTACTGAGAATACTGTATGTCTACCCAGCAGGAACTGTAATACACCACCACTCTGCATGAGATGAAGATGCAGTATGAAGTTGAAATGTGCAGAGTGTTTGATGTGGTCCTTCTGTAGCTCAGTTGGTAGAGCATGGTGCTTGTAACGCCAGGGTAGTGGGTTCGATTCCCGGGACCACCCATACGTAGAATGTATGCACACATGACTGTAAGTCGCTTTGGATAAAAGCGTCTGCTAAATGGCATATATTATTATTATTATTATTATTATATTATGTGCACTGGATATAGCATACAATTCATAAGTTGCTAAATTCATCGTTCTGCCCCTGAGCAAGGCAGTTAACTCACTGTTCCCCTGGCGCCGAAAAAGTGGGGATGTCGATTATGGCAGCCCCCCGCACCTCTCACCTCCCCTTTCCCTTTCCTATTAAAGGTCTGCAAATAAAGTTCAGATGCACTGATTAAAGGTGGGTTTGAGACTGTCAACATGCCATTAACACTGAACCCAGGGCCTGTAGATGGTTACGCATTACAATATCAGATCAACCTCCGTCCTCTCCTCTTCCTGTGAGAGGACAGATCTGATAAGAGAGAAAGTGGTTTGAGCTGATATAACTAGAGGAGGGCAGACTTTCCAATAAGACGGAGGATGGAAAACTGCTCTCTCAACTACAACTACTATAGACTTCAGTAGACTTGTCCAGATAACAACAAGACCCCTGTAGACTTCAGTAGACTTGTCCAGATAACAACAAGACCCCTGTAGACTTCAGTAGACTTGTCCAGATAACAACAAGACCCCTGTAGACTTCAGTAGACTTGTCCAGATAACAAGACTACTGTAGACTTCAGTAGACTTGTCCAGATAACAACAAGACCACTGTAGACTTCAGTAGACTTGTCCAGATAACAACAAGACCCCTGTAGACTTCAGTAGACTTGTCCAGATAACAAGACTACTGTAGACTTCAGTAGACTTGTCCAGATAACAACAAGACCCCTGTAGACTTCAGTAGACTTGTACAGATAACAACAAGACTACTGTAGACTTCAGTAGACTTGTCCAGATACCAACAAGACCACTGTAGACTTCAGGAGACGTGTCCAGAGAACTACACAACTACTGTAGACTTCAGTAGACTTGTCCAGATAACAACAAGACCACTGTAGACTTCAGGAGACGTGTCCAGAGAACTACACAACTACTGTAGACTTCAGTAGACTTGTCCCGTAAACCATGTCGTCATACTTTCAGTGGTTATCTGGAGAGGAGAGTGTTACTCCTGTCTGCATTCAGAAGTGTTGAGAGCAACAGAACAGAACACCACCCAAGAAACAGAACACCGCCCAAGATTCAGAACACCACCCAAGAAACAGAACACCACCCAAGAAACAGAACACCACCCAAGAAACAGAACACCGCCCAAGAAACAGAACACCACCCAAGAAACAGAACACCGCCCAAGAAACAGAACACCACTCAAGAAACAGAACACCGCCCAAGAAACAGAACACCACTCAAGAAACAGAACACCACCCAAGAAACAGAACACCACCCAAGAAACAGAACACCGCACAAGAAACAGAACACCACCCAAGAAACAGAACACCGCCCAAGAAACAGAACACCACCCAAGAAACAGAACACCGCCCAAGAAACAGAACACCGCCCAAGAAACAGAACACCGCCCAAGAAACAGAACACCACCCAAGAAACAGAACACCACCCAAGAAACAGAACACCACCCAAGAAATGTTGACTCTATAGATAGAGCCCACACGTTCTTCCTTCCTCTGGGTGTGTGTCTGCATGTGTGTTGAAGTTGTGCGTTTATGTGTGTGTGTGTGTGTGTGTGTGTGTGTGTGTGTGTGTGTGTGTGTGTGTGTGTGTGTGTGTGTGTGTGTGTGTGTGTGTGTGTGTGTGTGTGTGTGTGTGTGTGTGTGTGAGTGTGTGTGTGTGAGGAATGACAGTGTTTGCTTTGAGAAGATCGTGTTGAAGCATGTTGGAACACTCTCCTCTCTCATCCTGCTCTCTGAGTAAACAGTCACCTAAGTGATTGAGTGGATATGGATACAGGTAACTGCCAAAACAATGGAGCCACTTGAATAAATTAGGGATACAAAGTATATTTAAAGTAGGTGATTCCACAGGTGTGATTCCTGAGTTAATTAAGAAATTAACATCCCATCATCATTAGGGGCATGTATGAAAATGCTGGGCAGGCCATTGTTTTGGCCACCATGGCTATTCCCCCATAGGATGACAATGTCCCTAGCCACAGGGTACGAGTGGTCACTAAAATGGTTTGATGAGCATGAAGATTATGTAAACCATATGCCATGGCCATCTAAGTCATCAGATCTCAACCCAATTCAAACTTATGGGAGATTCTGGAACAGTGCCTGAGACAGCATTTAACACCACCATCAACAAAACACCAAATGATGGGTTTTGTCAATGAAGAACGGCGTTGTATCCCTCTAATAGAGTTCCAGACACTTGTAGTTGTAGAATCTACGGCAAGGTTCATTGAGACTGTTTTGGCCCAACGCCCTATTTATTCACTTTATGTTGGTGTTCCCTTTATTTTGGAAGTTACAGTCCCTGCTCTACTTCTGTAACCAATCCATGACCTCGAGGAAGGAAGTAAGGAGCGGTCCATTTCTGAAGTATACTATCAACGTCCGGTTCCGGTTGGAGCGAGCGGTCGCATTCGCACTTCGCTCTGCAGGTTGTATAACTTTTTCATTACATTTCATTATAGTACAACGGTTGATTTGTCTAATCTTAGCAATTCTTCTTAGCTAGCTACATAGCCGTCCTTGTATCAGAGATAATTGCATAATTATCGTATTTCGTCGCCCTAACGTAGCCTTCACTGCTATTCGCCCAGGAGCTAGCAAACGCTAGCTAACGCACACAGATTAGCATCACTGTAGTGCTATTCACTCAACTGTACGACTTGATTAGTTTACTGTTAGCTAGCTACATAATCTTAGCCATTCTTCTTAGCTAGCTACATAGCCGTCCTTGTATCAGAGATAATTGCATTAATTATCGTATTTCGTATTTATTAAGCCCTAACGTAGCCTTCACTGCTATTCGCCCAGGAGCTAGCAACGCTAGCTAACGGATTAGCATCACTGTAGTGCTATTCACTCAACTGTACGACTTGATTAGTTTACTGTTAGCTAGCTACATAATCTTAGCCATTCTTCTTAGCTAGTTACATAGCCGTCCTTGTATCAGAGATAATTGCATTAATTATCGTATTTCGTATTTCGTCGCCCTAACGTAGCCTTCACTGCTATTCGCCCAGGAGCTAGCAACGCTAGCTAACGCACACAGATTAGCATCACTGTAGTGCTATTCACTCAACTGTACGACTTGATTAGTTCAGTGTTAGCTAGCTACATAGCTGTCTTTGTTTCCAAGATAATTGTGTAGTTTAGTGTGTGTAGCCTTGGAGTGATTATCTTAATTCACTGAGGTTCGCTAGCCAGCTATTTGTCGTCCTTAACGTAGGAGACTCTGCTAGCTAGCCAACAGCTAACAGCTAGCCAACGTCTACTGAATAGAACCCAACAACCCGGTCGCATTCACAGGTAGTATCACATTTTCATTTCATTACAGTACAACGGTTTGATTTGTTTGATCGTAGCTAGCTACATAGCTAGCTACATAGCCGTCTTTGTTTCAAAGATAATTGTGTAGTCTAGACCGATTTCCTAGGTTAGCTAGCCAGCTATTGTCGTTCTTTTAACTCAACGTAACGTAAACAACACTGCTAGCTAGCCAGCTAGCCCCGAACAGCAGCACTGTAGAAATTATTACACTCAACGGAACGACTTGATTAGTGTAGTGTCAACAACGCAGCTACTGCCAGCTAGCCTACTTTAGCAGTACTGTATCATTTTAATCATTTTAGTCAATAGATTCTTGCTACGTAAGCTTAACTTTCTGAACATTCGAGACGTGTAGTCTGCTTGTCATTCAATTTCCTTGCATTAGCGTAGCCTTTTCTGTAGCCTGTCAACTATGTGTCTGTCTATCCCTGTTCTCTCCTCTCTGCACAGACCATACAAACGCTCCACACCGCGTGGCCGCGACCACCTAACCTGGTGGTCCCAGCGCGTACGACCCACGTGGAGTTCCAGGTCTCTGGTAGCCTCTGGAACTGCCAATCTGCGGCCAACAAGGCAGAGTTCATCTCAGCCTATGCCTCCCTCCAGTCCCTTGACTTCTTGGCACTGACGGAAACATGGATCACCACAGATAACACTGCTACTCCTACTGCTCTCTCCTCGTCCGCCCACGTGTTCTCGCACACCCCGAGAGCTTCTGGTCAGCGGGGTGGTGGCACCGGGATCCTCATCTCTCCCAAGTGGTCTTTCTCTCTTTCTCCCCTTACCCATCTGTCTATTGCCTCCTTTGAATTCCATGCTGTCACAGTTACCAGCCCTTTCAAGCTTAACATCCTTATCATTTATCGCCCTCCAGGTTCCCTCGGAGAGTTCATCAATGAGCTTGATGCCTTGATAAGCTCCTTTCCTGAGGACGGCTCACCTCTCACAGTTCTGGGCGACTTTAACCTCCCCACGTCTACCTTTGACTCATTCCTCTCTGCCTCCTTCTTTCCACTCCTCTCCTCTTTTGACCTCACCCTCTCACCTTCCCCCTACTCACAAGGCAGGCAATACGCTTGACCTCATCTTTACTAGATGCTGTTCTTCCACTAACCTCATTGCAACTCCCCTCCAAGTCTCCGACCACTACCTTGTATCCTTTTCCCTCTCGCTCTCATCCAACACTTCCCACACTGCCCCTACTCGGATGGTATCGCGCCGTCCCAACCTTCGCTCTCTCTCCCCCGCTACTCTCTCCTCTTCCATCCTATCTTCTCTTCCCTCTGCTCAAACTTTCTCCAACCTATCTCCTGATTCTGCCTCCTCAACCCTCCTCTCCTCCCTTACTGCATCCTTTGACTCCCTATGTCCCCTATCCTCCAGGCCGGCTCGGTCCTCCCCTCCCGCTCCGTGGCTCGACGACTCATTGCGAGCTCACAGAACAGGGCTCCGGGCAGCCGAGCGGAAATGGAGGAAAACTCGCCTCCCTGCGGACCTGGCATCCTTTCACTCCCTCCTCTCTACATTTTCCTCCTCTGTCTCTGCTGCTAAAGCCACTTTCTACCACTCTAAATTCCAAGCATCTGCCTCTAACCCTAGGAAGCTCTTTGCCACCTTCTCCTCCCTCCTGAATCCTCCCCCCTCCCTCCTCCCTCTCTGCAGATGACTTCGTCAACCATTTTGAAAAGAAGGTCGATGACATCCGATCCTCGTTTGCTAAGTCAAACGACACTGCTGGTTCTGCCCACACTGCCCTACCCTATGCTCTGACCTCTTTCTCCCCTCTCTCTCCAGATGAAATCTCGCGTCTTGTGACACCGGCCACCCAACAACCTGCCCGCTTGACCCTATCCCCTCCTCTCTTCTCCAGACCATTTCCGGAGACCTTCTCCCTTACCTCACCTCGCTCATCAACTCATCCCTGACCGCTGGCTACGTCCCTCCCGTCTTCAAGAGAGCGAGAGTTGCACCCCTTCTGAAAAAACCTACACTCGATCCCTCCGATGTCAACAACTACAGACCAGTATCCCTTCTCTCTTTTCTCTCCAAAACTCTTGAGCGTGCCGTCCTTGGCCAGCTCTACCGCTATCTCTCTCAGAATGACCTTCTTGATCCAAATCAGTCAGGTTTCAAGACTAGTCATTCAACTGAGACTGCTCTTCTCTGTATCACGGAGCGCTCCGCACTGCTAAAGCTAACTCTCTCTCCTCTGCTCTCATCCTTCTAGACCTATCGGCTGCCTTCGATACTGTGAACCATCAGATCCTCCTCTCCACCCTCTCCGAGTTGGGCATCTCCGGCGCGGCCCACGCTTGGATTGCGTCCTACCTGACAGGTCGCTCCTACCAGGTGGCGTGGCGAGAATCTGTCTCCTCACCACGCTCTCACCACTGGTGTCCCCCAGGGCTCTGTTCTAGGCCCTCTCTTATTCTCGCTATACACCAAGTCACTTGGCTCTGTCATAACCTCACATGGTCTCTCCTATCATTGCTATGCAGACGACACACAATTAATCTTCTCCTTTCCCCCTTCTGATGACCAGGTGGCGAATCGCATCTCTGCATGTCTGGCAGACATATCAGTGTGGATGACGGATCACCACCTCAAGCTGAACCTCAGCAAGACGGAGCTCCTCCTCCTCCCGGGGAAGGACTGCCCGTTCCATGATCTCGCCATCACGGTTGACAACTCCATTGTGTCCTCCTCCCAGAGCGCTAAGAACCTTGGCGTGATCCTGGACAACACCCTGACGTTCTCAACTAACATCAAGGCGGTGTCCCGTTCCTGTAGGTTCATGCTCTACAACATCCGCAAAGTACGACCCTGCCTCACACAGGAAGCGGCGCAGGTCCTAATCCAGGCACTTGTCATCTCCCGTCTTGATTACTGCAACTCGCTGTTGGCTGGGCTCCCTGCCTGTGCCATTAAACCCCTACAACTCATCCAGAACGCCGCAGCCCGTCTGGTGTTCAACCTTCCCAAGTTCTCTCACGTCACCCCGCTCCTCCGCTCTCTCCACTGGCTTCCAGTTGAAGCTCGCATCCGCTACAAGACCATGGTGCTCGCCTACGGAGCTGTGAGGGGAACGGCACCTCAGTACCTCCAGGCTCTGATCAGGCCCTACACCCAAACAAGGACACTGCGTTCATCCACCTCTGGCCTGCTTGCCTCCCTACCACTGAGGAAGTACAGTTCCCGCTCAGCCCAGTCAAAACTGTTCGCTGCTCTGGCCCCCAATGGTGGAACAAACTCCCTCACGACGCCAGGACAGCGGAGTCAATCACCACCTTCCGGAGACACCTGAAACCCCACCTCTTCAAGGAATACCTAGGATAGGGTAAGTAAGGGTAAGTAATCCTTCTCACCCCCAACAAGATTTAGATGCAAGTGGCTGTTCCACTGGTTGTCATAAGGTGTATGCACCAATTTGTAAGTCGCTCTGGATAAGAGCGTCTGCTAAATGACTTAAATGTAAATGTAAATGTAACGCTGGCCACTGTCCAGTTAATGGAGTCTGAGATGATTGTCATTGGGTTCAGTTAGTAAACTGATAATTCACTGTAATTAACATTGTCTTCAGAGGGCGTCTGTCCCATTAAACTCTAAAGGAGGGGGCCAGAGGTTGGGGAGGGGAGGATGGGGTGAAATATACGATGAGGTGGGGGTAGAAAGGAAGGTATTTAACCCTTACAGGACTAGGGAGGGGAAGGTATTTAACCCTTACAGGACTGGGGAGGGGAAGGTATTTAACCCTTACAGGACTAGGGAGGGGAAGGTATTTAACCCTTACAGGACTGGGGAGGGGAAGGTATTTTACCCTTAGAGGACTGGGGAGGGGAAGGTATTTAACCCTTACAGGACTGGGGAGGGGAAGGTATCTGGTAGAGCACATCCATAGGATGAACACTGACTTGGAAATAGCACTTAGCTTGATCTATGTTATCCCCAGTTAGACAGGGTGGAGTGGAGGGAGGTTGGCTGTGCTGTAATATCCTCAAGGGCAACGTGATGTACTTGACCCTTGCAGATAAGGTCACAGTGTCTACTAGCGTTCAGTCCGTAACTGACTTACTGTCTAGTACGTGTTGTTAGAAGTAGTACTGTAGCTGACACTGAGATTCTAGAAAGTACACTTCAAGTGCACACTCACACACACAAACACACACACACACACACACACACACACACACACACACACACACACACACACACACACACACACACACACACACACACACACACACACACACACACACACACACACACACACACACACACATACATACACATACATACACATACATACATGCATACATGCATACATACATGACACACACACACACACACACACACACACACACACACACACACACACACACACACACACACACACACACACACACACACACACACACACACACACACACACACACACACACACACACACACACATACACAGAGAAGCATCAACAGCAGATGGTTGGTGACGTCACTGACAGTCTATCTCCCCTCCAACACAACAATGCCTGGTAAAAATGATGCCATTTTCTGGTCACTGGCTTTTATAGCCTGAGCGTTATATCAATGGTATCGCAACTGTTAATTAAAACCCATCCGTAGACATTTTGTTAATCTGGTTATGCTAGCCGCTCTAATACATGGAAGACAGACACTGAGCTATTATCTTGTCTCCATGCTCCAGTATCTTCTCTGATAGAGCTGCAGCCATGTCTGTGATGCTGATTCAACTTCACACACTGTTACCAGCCCTGACCCCAGCTGCTCTGGCTTCTGGCCGGCTCTGTCTGTCCTCATTCAACACTTCCTGGTACTTCTCAGAGAGACAGCTCTAGGTGGCTGTTGTTGAGGTAGCATATCTGCTTCATTCATAGTTTACAGTCCTACCTTCAATGTCTGACTAAAAATGGTCCGATGAATAGAATGGAATCAAATAGAACAGATTAGAGTAGAATATAATCAAATAGAACATAATAGAATAGTGTAGAATATAATCAAATAGAACATAATAGAGTAGTGTAGAATATAATCAAATAGAATATAATCAAATAGAACATAATAGAATAGAGTAGAATATAATCAAATAGAACATAATAGAATACTGTAGAATATAATCAAATAGAACATAATAGAATAGAGTAGAATATAATCAAATAGAACATAATAGAGTAGTGTAGAATATAATCAAATAGAATATAATCAAATAGAACATAATAGAATAGAGTAGAATATAATCAAATAGAACATAATATAATAGTGTATAATATAATCAAATAGAACATAATAGAGTAGAAAATAATCAAATAGAACATAATAGAGTAGTGTAGAATATAATCAAATAGAACATAATAGAGTAGTGTAGAATATAATCAAATAGAACATAATAGAGTAGTGTAGAATATAATCAAATAGAACATAATAGAGTAGTGTAGAATATAATCAAATATAATATAATCAAATAGAACATAATAGAATAGAGTAGAATATAATCAAATAGAACATAATAGAATAGTGTAGAATATAATCAAACAGAACATAATAGAATAGAGTAGAATATAATCAAATAGAACATAATAGAGTAGTGTAGAATATAATCAAATAGAATATAATCAAATATAACATAATAGAATAAAGTAGAATATAATCAAATAGAACATAATAGAATAGTGTAGAATATAATCAAATAGAACATAATAGAGTAGTGTAGAATATAATCAAATAGAATATAATCAAATAGAACATAATAGAATAGAGTAGAATATAATCAAATAGAACATAATAGAATAGAGTAGAATATAATTAAATAGAATAGGATATAGAATATTTAAGCAATAAAGCCCAAGGGGGTGTGGTATATATTTTATTTTAAAAAGTAGTTATTCTGTACTTGAAGCAAGGGTTCACCCTTGAGTCCAAGAACAAGAGAGAGGCTTGGCAGTTTTCTAGAGGATGTGTGTGTGTGTGTGTGTGTGTGTGTGTGTGTGTGTGTGTGTGTGTGTGTGTGTGTGTGTGTGTGTGTGTGTGTGTGTGTGTCCATAGCACTCTCAGCTCACACAGTAGCAGCCTAAAGTAGCTTTGACGACTTGATTACAAGGTTTGCCCATGACCTTCTAGTGTTTGTGTTCATATTTGTGTGTGTATATGTGTTCGTGTGTATGTGTGTGTGTGTGCGTCCATAGCACTCTCAGCTCACACAGTAGCAGCCTAAAGTAACTTTGACGACATGATTACAAGGTTTGCCCATGACATTCTAGTGTTTGTGTTCATATATTTGTGTGTGTGTGTGTGTGTGTGTGTGTGTGTGTGTGTGTGTGTGTGTGTGTGTGTGTGTGTGTGTGTGTGTGTGTGTGTGTGTGTGTGTGTGTGTGTGTGTGTGTGTATATATGTATATGTGTGTGTTCTGAGCCAACAATAACCAGCCAGACAGACAGACTGTGAGATCAGTGAGAACACAGGGGGTTGAGATCTTTTAAGCCTTAGCCTCTGTTGGCTGGCAGTCCTTCCTGATGAAGCTGTCAGGGGTGATGTCATAAGGTTGAATGGGAAAGCCTTTCTCTATCCCCTGAGATATGTCCTTCAGTAGAAATGTGGCCCTGCCTCTGCCCTCAGCTATCCAAACACATGAGCTACAGATCACAGATAAAATAGTGTGACAAAACAAAGGCAGAGATAATCCCTCCATCCACAGAAAACGACTGATGTCTCATTCTCTGATCTAAACTCCTATTTTGGGAGTCGTTATATTGTTCGTTATTATTTTTATTGAAGTGCTTCCATAGGCATGCCTGCCTTTGATACATGTACTACCCAAACATAGCAATCCTAGTGTCACGCCTTGGTCTTAGTATTTTGTGTTTTCTTTAATTATTTGTTCAGGCCAGGGTGTGACATGGGGTTATTGTTTTTTCGTATTGAGGTTTGTAGTATTTGGGATAGCGGCTGAGTAGGGGTGTTGTATAGGCTTGGCTGCCTGAGGTGGTTCTCAATCAGAGTCAGGTGATTCTCGTTGTCTCTGATTGGGAACCGTATTTAGGTAGCCGGGGTTTCACTGTGTATTTCGTGGGTGATTGTTCTTGTCTCTGTGTAGTTTCACCAGATAGGCTGTAATTAGGTTTCACGTTCCGTTTGTTGTTTTTGTATTTGTATAGTTATTTCATGTGTCACTTTTTTTTCATTAAAGTCATGAGTAACCACCACGCTGCATTTCGGTCCGACTCTCTTTCTACAAACGAAGAACGCCGTTACAGAATCACCCACCACACACGGACCGAGTGGCGTGGAAACAGGCAGCAGCGAAGGAAGGACGTTATGGACAGCAGGGGCATGGAGTATACGACGTGGGAAGAAATAGACAGGTGGGCGGCCGACCCAGACAGAGTGCCGGAGCCCGCCTGGGATTCGCTGGAGCAGTGCGAAGACGGCTATAGGCGAATGGAGTCGAAAAGAAAGACACGGCGGCTAAAGCGGAGAGGCGCTGGTATAAACAGGCAGCGACAGCTGGAGCAGCAAAAGGAGGATGAATTATTCAGAGAATGGACATGTGAAGACGTGTTGGATGGTAAAGGTTGTTACACTTGGGAGGAGATACTGGCCGGAAGAGATCGCCTCCCATGGGAACAGGCGGAGGCACTAAGGAGAGCAGAGGCAGCCGGAGATAGGAGCCGACGATACGAGGGAACACGGTTGGCAAGGAAGCCCGAAAAGCAGCCCCAAAAAAATATTGGGGGCTTAAAGGGAGTATGGCTATGCCAGTTAGGAGACCTGCGCAAACTCCCTGTGCTTACCGGTGGGCTAGAGAGACCGGGCAGACACCGTGTTATGCTATGGAGCGCACAGTGTTTCCAGTGCGGGTGCATAGCCTGGTGCGGTTCATACCAGTCCTTCGTATTGGCCGGGCTAGAGTGGGCATCGAGCCAGGTAAGGTTGGGCAGGCTCGGTTCTCAAGAGCTCCAGTGCGCCTGCACGGTCCGGTCTATCCAGAGCCACCTCCACATACCAGTCCTCCGGTAGCAGCTCCCCGCACCAGGTTTCCTGTGAGTGTCCTCGATCCTGTAGCACCAGTTCCAGCACCATGCACCAGGCCGTCAGTGCTCCTCGCCTGTTCAGCACAGCCAGAGCCTTCCTTCCCTCCTGCGCTACTGGAGTCTCCTGTCTGTTCAGCGCTATCAGAGACTTCCTTCCCTCCTGCGCTGTCGGAGTCTCCCGCCTGTTCAGCGCTATCAGAGCCTTCCTCCTCTACAGCGCTGCCGGAGCTTCCTGCCTGTTCGGAGCAGCCTGAGCTGTCAGTCTGCATGAAGCAGCCAGAGCTGTCAGTCTGCATGAAGCAGCCAGAGCTGTCAGTCTGCAAAGAGCTGCCAGTCTGCAAGGAGCTGTCAGTCTGCAAGGAGCTGCCAGTCTGCAGGGTGCAGTCAGCCTGGATGGAGCAGTCAGAGCTGTCAGTCTGCATGACGCAGCCAGAGCTGTCAGTCTGCAAGGAGCTACCAGTCTGCAGGGTGCTGTCAGCCTGCATGGAGCAGTCAGAGCTGTCAGTCTGCATAAAGCAGCAAGAGCTGTCAGCCTGCATGGAGCAGTCAAAGCTGTCAGTCTGTTCGAAGCAGCCAGAGCTGTCAGTCTGCATGAAGCAGCCAGAGAAGTCAGTCTGCATGAAGCAGCCAGAGCTGTCAGTCTGCAAAGAGCTGCCAGTCTGCAAGGAGCTGTCAGTCTGCAAGGAGCTGTCAGTCTGCGAGGAGCTGTCAGCCTGCATGGAGCAGCCAGAGCTGTCAGTCTGCAAGGAGCTGTCAGTCTGCATAGAGCAGCTAGATCCGCCAGTCAGCCATGATCTTCTAGATCTGCCAGTCAACCAGATTCTTCCAGATCTGCCAGTCAACCAGTCTCTTCCAGATCTGCTAGTCAACCAGAATCTTCCAGATCCGCCAGCCAGCCAGGATCTACCGGAGCCTACTACCTGCCTGAGCTTCATCTCAGTACTGGGCTTCCTCTCAGTACTGGGCTTCCTCTCAGTACTGGGCTTCCCCTCAGTTCCGGGCTGCCCCTCAATCCCGAGCTGCCCCTCAGTCCCGAGCTGCCCCTCAGTTCCGAGCTGCCCCTCAGTCCCGAGCTGCCCCTCAGTCTCGAGCTTCCCCTCAGTCCCGAGCTGCCTCAGTCCCGAGCTGCCCCTCAGTCCCGAGCTGCCCCTCAGTCCCGAGATGCCCCTCAGTCACGAGCTGCTCCTCAGTTCTGTAGGGTTCTGGGTGAGGACTATTAGGCCATGGTCGGCGGCGAGGATGGATTATCCCAGGACGCGAAGGGGAGGAACTAGGACATTAATGGAGTGGGGTCCACGTCCCGAGCCGGAACCGCCACCATGGACAGACGCCCACCCGGACCCTCCCTATGGTTTTGAGGTGCGTCCGGGAGTCTGCACCTTAGGGGGGGTTCTGTCACGCCTTGGTCTTAGTATTTTGTGTTTTCTTTAATTATTTGTTCAGGCCAGGGTGTGACATGGAGTTATTGTATTTTCGTATTGGGGTTTGTAGTATTTGGGATCGCGGCTGAGTAGGGGTGTTGTATAGGCTTGGCTGCCTGAGGCGGTTCTCAATCAGAGTCAGGTGATTCTCATTGTCTCTGATTGGGAACCGTATTTAGGTAGCCGGGGTTTCAATGTGTATTTCGTGGGTGATTGTTCCTGTCTCTGTGTAGTTTCACCAGATAGGTTGTAATTAGGTTTCACGTTCCGTTTGTTGTTTTTGTATTTGTATAGTTATTTCATGTGTCACTTTTTTTTCATTAAAGTCATGAGTAACCACCACACTGCATTTCGGTCCGACTCTCTTTCTACAAACGAAGAACGCCGTTACCCCTAGTCCCCGTCATGCCACAGGAAATCGATGTTCTGACTAAACAAATATTCCATAACATCCCTTGAGGTAGTTTTCATTCGATAAAATTAAGGCCGTCAGGAATTCTGTTCAACATCGTATTAAAATGATTATTATTCCTTTGAATGTCATTGAGGAAATCTGATTTGAAACCGAGACATGCTTTTTGGCTGTTCTTGGATATACTGTACGGTTTGTATTATCTGATTACAGGATAGCTGTATTTTGCAAAGTTGTATATTAGAGCACATTAGTTGGCATACCGTGCCTTCGGAAAGTATTCAAACCCCTTAACTTAGTCCACATTTTATTGTGTTACAGCCTGAATTGAAAATGGATCTAATGTTGTTTTTCTCTTACTGATCTACACACAATACCCCATAATGACAAAGTGGAAATGTTTTGAAAAATGTTAGATTATTTATTCAATATGAAATACAGAAATATCTAATTGACATAAGTATTTACATGTTAGAATCACCTTTGGCAGCTGTGAGTCTTTCTGGGTACTTCTCTAAGAGCTGTGAGTCTTTCTGGGTAAGTCTAAGAGCTGTGAGTCTTTCTGTGTAAGTCTAAGAGCTGTGAGTCTTTCTGGGTAAGTCTAAGAGCTGTGAGTCTTTCTGGGTAAGTCTCTATGAGCTGTGAGTCTCTCTGTGTAAGTCTAAGAGCTGTGAGTCTTTCTGGGTAAGTCTAAGAGCTGTGAGTCTTTCTGTGTAAGTCTAAGAGCTGTGAGTCTTTCTGGGTAAGTCTAAGAGCTGTTAGTCTTTCTGGGTAAGTCTAAGAGCTGTGAGTCTTTCTGTGTAAGTCTAAGAGCTGTGAGTCTTTCTGGGTAAGTCTAAGAGCTGTGAGTCTTTCTGGGTAAGTCTCTGAGCTGTGAGTCTTTCTGGGTAAGTCTAAGAGCTGTGAGTTTTTCTGTGTAAGTCTCTAAGAGCTGTGAGTCTTTCTGGGTAAGTCTCTAAGAGCTGTGAGTCTTTATGAGTAAGTCTCTATGAGCTGTGAGTCTTTATGAGTAAGTCTCTATGAGCTGTGTCTTTCTGGGTAAGTCTCTAAGAGCTGTGAGTCTTTATGAGTAAGTCTCTATGAGCTGTGTCTTTCTGGGTAAGTCTAAGAGCAGTGAGTCTTTCTGGGTAAGTCTCTGAGCTGTGAGTCTTTCTGGGTAAGTCTCTGAGCTGTGAGTCTTTCTGGGTAAGTCTCTAAGAGCAGTGAGTCTTTCTGGGTAAGTCTCTGAGCTGTGAGTCTTTCTGGGTAAGTCTCTAAGAGCTGTGAGTCTTTCTGGGTAAGTCTAAGAGCAGTGAGTCTTTCTGGGTAAGTCTCTAAGAGCAGTGAGTCTTTCTGGGTAAGTCTCTGAGCTGTGAGTCTTTCTGGGTAAGTCTCTAAGAGATGTGAGTCTTTCTGGGTAAGTCTCTAAGAGCTGTGAGTCTTTCTGGTTAAGTCTCTAAGAGCAGTGAGTCTTTCTGGGTAAGTCTCTGAGCTGTGAGTCTTTCTGGGTAAGTCTCTAAGAGCTGTGAGTCTTTCTGGGTAAGTCTCTAAGAGCTGTGAGTCTTTCTGGGTAAGTCTAAGAGCTGTGAGTCTTTCTGGGTAAGTCTCTAAGAGCTGTGAGTCTTTCTGGGTAAGTCTCTGAGCTGTGAGTCTTTCTGGGTAAGTCTCTAAGAGCTGTGAGTCTTTCTGGGTAAGTTTCTGAGCTGTGAGTATTTCTGGGTAAGTCTCTAAGAGCTGTGAGTCTTTCTGGGTAAGTCGCTAAGAGCTGTGAGTCTTTCTGGGTAAGTCTCTGAGCTGTGAGTCTTTCTGGGTAAGTCTCTAAGAGCAGTGAGTCTTTCTGGGTAAGTCTCTAAGAGTTGTGAGTCTTTCTGGGTAAGTCTCTAAGAGCTTTGCACACCTGGATTGTATAATATTTGGCCATTTATTTGCAACATTCTTCAAGCTCTGTCAAATAGGTTGTTGATCATTGCTTGACAACCATTTGCAGGTATTGCCATAGATTTTCAAGCACATTTAAGACAAAACTGTAACTCAGCCACTCAGGAACATTCACTGTCTTGGAAAGTAACTCCAGTGTAGATGTGGCCTTGTGTTTTAGGTCATTGTCCTGCTGAAAGGTGGATAACAGATTGAACCAGGTTTTCCTCTAGGATTTTGCCTGTGCTTAGTTCCATTCAGTTTATTTTTTATCCTGAAAAACTCCTCAGTATTTATCGATTACAAGCATACCCATAAGGTGATGCAGCCACCACTATGCTTGAAAATATGAGGAGTGGTTCTCAGTAATGTGTTGTACTGGATTTGACCCAAACATAACACTTTGTATTCAGGACTAAAAAGTGAATTGCTTTGCCACATGTGTTGCCGTATTACTATAGTACCTTGTTGCAAACAGGATGCATGTTTTGGAATAGGTTTTTTTTTAGCCTACAGGCTTCCTCCTTTTCACTCTGTCAATTAGGTTAGTATTGTGGAGTAGCTACAATGTTGTTGGTTTCCGTTTTGCTCTACGACCCTCACAAGTGTCATGGGACTCGTCTGAAGGTAACAGGTACTGGTTTAAATAAATGAATGGAAGGATGAAGGAAATGTTGTGCCTACTCCAAAAAGGGTAGGATATGTGTTTGCTTTTTTATAATGTCCTGAGCTTTCTTTTATCTCCTAGATACACTTCAAGATCTTGTATCTTAATGATTTATTTTTTGACTGTCTTTTTTGCCATTTATGAATGTGTTATTCAATGCATTTCTCTTGACTTTAATAGTAAAGAACAAATTAAAAATGCTAAAAATAACTTCACCAGGCTCAAAGGGATATTGTTGCCAATAGGTGCCCTTCTTTGCAAGGCATTGGAAAACCTCCCTGGTCTTTATGGCTGAATCTGTTTTAGAAATGTACTGCTCGACTGAGGAACCTTACAGATAATTGCACATGTGGGGTACAGAGATGAGGAAGTCATTCAAAAATCATGTTTAACACTATTATTGCACATAGAGTGAGCATGCAACTTATTATGTGACTTGGTAAGCACATTTTTACTCCTCAACACATTTAGGCTTGCCACAACAAGGCGTTTGAATACTTATTGACTCAAGTGTAACGGATGTCGTCTGGAGATAGAGAGGAGGACCAAGGTGCAGCGTGGTAAGTGTTCATGTCTTTTTAATAAACAAACTAAACACTGGAACAAAACAATAAACGATGTGAACAAACGAAAGAGTAACGTGATGCCCATACACTCACACGGAAACAAACCAAAAGTTAAACCCAGGCTACCTAAGTATGATTCTCAATCAGGGACAACAATTGACACCTGCCTCTGATTGAGAACCATACTAGGCCGAACTCAAAAACCAACATAGAAAAACAAACAGACTGCCCACCCAACTCACGCCCTGACCATACTAAAACAAAGAATAAAATAACAGAACTATGGTCAGAACGTGACAGTATCCCCCCCCCCACAAAGGTGCGGACTCCGGCCGCAAAACCTGAACCTATAGGGGAGGGTCTGGGTGGACGTCTGTCCGCGGTGGCGGCTCTGGCGCGGAACGTGGACCCCACTTCACAATAGTTTTTTTGCACATCTTAGCCCGCCTCCGTGGCCTCTTCAGAGCGGTGACCCTCTCCACCGAAACTTGGACTGGGGACCCACGCCACGGGTCCCGAATGGACGGGAGATCCTGGCAGCGCCGGGCAGGCGGGAGACTCCAGTACTGCAAGACAGGGGGGAGACTCCGGCACCTGTAGGAAGAAGACGGAGAGACAGCCTGGTGCGGGGGGCTGCCACTGGAGGGCTGGTGCGTGGAGGTGGCACCGGATAGACCGGACCGTGAAGGCACACTGGAGCTCTTGAGCACCGAGCCTGCCCAACCTTACCTGGTTGAATGCTCCCCGTAGCCAAACCAGTGTGGCGAGGTGGAATAGCCCGCACTGGGCTGTGCTGGCGACCTGGGGACACCATGTGTAAGGCTGGTGCCATGTACACCGGCCCGAAGAGACGCACTGGAGACCAGATGCGCTGAGCCGGCTTCATGGCTCCTGGCTTGATGCCCACTCTAGCCCGGCCGATACGAGGAGCTGGGATGTACCGCACCGGGCTATGCACACGCACCGGGGACACCATGCGCCTCACGGCATAACACGGTGCCTGCCCGGTCCCTCTCGCTCTCCGGTAAGCACGAGAAGTTGGTGCAGGTCTCCAACCTCACTTCGCCACACTCCCCGTGTGCCACCCCCCAATAAATGTTTGGGGCTGCCTCTCGGGCTTCCAGCCGCGCTGCCGTGCTGCCTCCTCATATCAGCGCCTCTCTGCTTTCGCTGCCTCCGGCTCTGCTCTGGGGCGGCGATATTCGGGGCGGCAGGGTAGCCTAGTGGTTAGAGCGTTGGACTAGTAAACTGGAAGGTTGCAAGTTCAAACCCCCGAGCTGACAAGGTACAAATCTGTCGTTCTGCCCCTGAACAGGCAGTTAAGCCACTGTTCCTAGGCCGTCATTGAAAATAAGAATTTGTTCTTAACTGACTTGCCTAGTTAAATAAAGGTAAAATAAAAATTCCACCGGTTGTGCCCAGGGTCCTTTGCCGTCCAGAACCTCCTCCGAAGTCCAGTTCTCCAAATATCACTGCCTCTCCTGCTGCTGCTCATTACCACACTGCTTGGTCCTTTGGTGGTGGGTGTTTCTGTAACGGATGTCGTCTGGAGATAGAGAGGAGGACCAAGGTGCAGCGTGGTAAGTGTTCATGTATATTTAATAAACAAACTGAACACTGGAACAAAACAATAAACGATGTGAACAAAACGCAACAGTACTGTGTGGCCAAAACACTCACATGGAAATAAACACCCACAAACCAAAAGTGAAACCCAGGCTGCCTAAGTATGATTTTCAATCAGGGACAACAATTGACAGCTGCCTCTGATTGAGAACCATTCTAGGCCGAAAAACCAACATAGAAAAACAAACAGACTGCCCACCCAACTCACGCCCTGACCATACTAAAACAAAGAATAAAATAACAGAACTATGGTCAGAACGTGACATCAAGAAATTATTTGTTATTATTTGTCTAAAAACATAATTAGACTATTGTGTGTAGGCCAGGGACAACATTTGAAATATTGAATCCATTTTAAATTCAGGCTGTAATGGAACAAAGTATGGAAAAAGTCCAGCGGTGTGAGTACTTTCTGAAGTCAATATTTCCATGAAGAGGTAGATTCCATCATTCTTGGAATCCAGTAGCACAACACAAATAAACAAATCCTTTCTAATCTGGCTAATCATAACACACTGACAACACTCATAACACTTCAGACTCTTATCACCAAAAGATGTATCACTCAGTGATGTAAACAGATCAGGATTAAATCAGGACGTCCTTGAAATAGGTTGGTTTTAAAGAATCCTAACTGGGACTGCATAGGTTACTCCATTTGAAGAACGGGGACGGCATTATTTTAGAGACACCATTACTCTTGAGACAAGACTATATGCTACTGTTTATGGGGACATGCATTAAGGTTTAATGTGAAATACTGCAATGACATTATATAATGTAGCAACTCTCTCTTTCTCTCAGGCTCTGACAAGGACAAGGGTCAAGGGTCAAGGGTCAAGGGTCTGTTTGGTCTGGAGATATTCACAAATACACACAACAACATTGTTGTAATTAAACAAACATCTTGTAAGGATTTATCAAATAATGACTAATAAATAATCATAATTATATTATTATTTTCCATTATGTTCTGATTTAATCTCTTCAGTTTTTGCTGAACAGGAAAGGGTTAAACAAATAAGACCCCCAAAAAACGAAAACCTGAGCTTGCATAACTATTCACCCCTCCCAAAGTGAATACTTTGTAGAGCCACCTTTTGCAGCAGTTAGAGCTGCAAGTATCTTGGAGCATGTCTCTATCAGCTTGGCACATTTAGCCACTGGGATTCTTGCCCATTCTTCAAGGGAAAACTGCTCCAGCTCCTTCAAGTTGGATGGGTTCCACTGGTGTACAGCAATCTTTAAGTCATACCACATATTCTCAATTGGATTGAGGTCTGGGCTTTGACTAGGCTATTCCAAGACATATAAATGTTCCCCCTTAAACAACTCGAGTGTTGCATTAGCAGTATGCTAGATTCATTGTCCTGCTGGAAGGTGAACCTCCGTCTCAGTCTCAAATCTCTTGAAGACTGAAACAGGTTTCCCTCAAGAATTTCCCTGCATTTGGCACCATCCATCGTTCCTTCAATTCTGACCAGTTTGGGAATGACGTTTACTAGCAATATAGAGTGGGAAAGCAGACATGCATTTGGACAATTAACAGACACTGCAGCAAATAAAACCAAATCAAAACATTTGTCTTGTCCAGGACCGGAGTCTACACAGACCGATGCACTATAGTCAATCAGAGCTACAGTAGATCTTTATACAAACAAGCCATGTGCCACATGACATCATTCACTTTAAACTGGATCATTTGCTTACAGGCAGTTGCAATAGCGTGACTTTAGATCATTAGAACACATTCACCAAAGACCACAAAATACACCTGAATGGATTTTCGTAAATACCTAAACACCACGGGAGTCCTCTTACATTTCGGAACTTTACAGTCCTATTGCTCAAACAACAATGAAAAGGTAGTCTCTCTCACCCTTAGTTATGCACATCAACAACAACAAGATCAACAACTAATGCTAGCCAGAGCAAGATGAGATAAAATCTAACAAAGGAACATTAGACAACCCTATCAAACTTTTTCGGCTAGATGGCCATCAAATTCCACAAATAAACAATGGCGAATTGTAGCCTCCTAGTCATTCTACAGATTTCCTGCAAATGCATGCTTGCCCCAATCAAGCACCCAAGCTAACTGGTTAAAGTTGGCTATCTTGCTAGCTAGCGACTTCCAGACACAAAAGAGAGACACAAATGAACACCTCACTCTGACTATTTTATTCACTGTAGCTGGTTAGCTGGTTAGTCTGTTTACATGTTATCAAGAGCGTTCTTTACTAATGAAATTTTTTTGCCTACGTTTACTGACACCAGTCATATTCAGCAGGTGTTGCACTTTGGTAAATTCATCAGTTGTTCTCTGCTCTGGCACACTCAGTGCTCTGAGTGTGAAATCAGAATGGATAGCATATCTCTTGCATTCACAAATTCACTAACTGTATAATAGTAATTTAACGTCTTGCTAGCTAACCAAATGATACATGAATCTGTAGCTGTGTATAGCCACCGAGAAACTATATGAGGGAAGAAAGTAATTGCCATTCCTTGGCGTCCAGATCACCAACAAACTAACATTCTTGTCAGTAAGCATTTCACTGTAAGGTCTACTACACCTGACGTATTCAGAGTATGTGACAAATACCATTTAATTTGATATGCTTTATATTTGTGTTCAGTATAACTCCCTGCAACTCTACACATATTGCCATGAGGCAAAGATAAATATGTGCAGTTTCATAGCTAATCTGATGCTATTCTATGACATTTTACAATGAGACTGAGAACATTTTGGTAGACAAGTGATACACCAGTGGCCCTAGCCATGTTGAGTGTGTGGGTGTGTAATAAGCCATGTTGAGTGTGTGGGTGTGTAATAAGCCATGTTGAGTGTGTGCCTGTGTAATAAGTCATGATGAGTGTGTGCCTGTGTAATAAGCAATGTTGAGTGTGTGGGTGTGTGTAATACGTCATGTTGAGTGTGGGTGTGTAATAAGTCATGTTGAGTGTGTGTGTGTGCGTAATAAGTCGTGATGAGTGTGGTTGTGTAATAAGTCATACTGGTTGTGTGTGGGCGTGTAATAAGTCATGTTGAGTGTGTGGGTGGGTGTAATAAGCCACGTTGAGTGTGTGCCTGTGTAATAAGCAATGTTGAGTGTGTGGGTGTGTGTAATACGTCATGTTGAGTGTGGGTGTGTAATAAGTCATGTTGAGTGTGTGTGTGCGTAATAAGTCGTGATGAGTGTGGTTGTGTAATAAGTCATACTGGTTGTGTGTGGGCGTGTAATAAGTCATGTTGAGTGTGGGTGTGTGTAATAAGTCATGTTGAGTGTGTGTGTGCGTAATAAGTCGTGATGAGTGTGGTTGTGTAATAAGTCATACTGGTTGTGTGTGGGCGTGTAATAAGTCATGTTGAGTGTGGGTGTGTGTAATAAGTCATGTTGAGTGTGTGGGTGGGTGTAATAAGTCATGTTGAGTGTGTGCCTGTGTAATAAGTCATGATGAGTGTGTGGGTGTGTGTAATAAGTCATGCTGAGTGTGTGGGAGTTTGTAATAAGTCAGGTTGAGTGTGTGTGTGTAAAAGTCATTTTGGTTGTGGGTGTGTAAAAAATCATGTTGAGTGTGGGAGTGTGTAATAGGTCAATGTTAGTGTGTGGGTGTGTAATAAGTCATGATGAGTGTGTGGGAGTTTGTAATAAGTCATGTTGAGTGTGGGTGTGTAAAAGTCATTTTGGTTGTGGGTGTGTAATAAGCCATGTTGAGTGTGGGAGTGTGTAATAAGTCATGTTGAGTGTGTGGGTGTGTGTAATAAGCCACGGTGGGTGTGGGAATGTGTAATAAGTTATGTTGAGTGTGTGGGCGTGGGTAATAAGTTATGTTGAGTGTGTGGGCGTGGGTAATAAGTTATGTTGAGTGTGTGGGCGCGGGTAATAAGTTATGTTGAGTGTGTGGGCGTGGGTAATAAGGCATGGTGAGTTTTTTGTTTGGTAGATGGGTGTGTAATAAGTCATGTTGAGTGCGTGGGTGTGTAATAGTCCTGTTGGGTGTGTGGGTGTGTAATAAGACATTTTGAGTGTGTGGGTGTGTAATAAGTCGTGTTGAGTGTGTGGGTGTGTAATAAATCAAGTTGAGTGTGTGGGTGTGTAATAGGTCCTGTTGGGTGTGTGGGTGTGTAATAAGACACTTTTGTGTAATAAATCATGTTGGGTGTGTGGGTGTGTGTAATAATTCAAGTTGGAAGTGTGGGTGTGTAATAGGTCATGTGGATTGTGTGGGTGTGTGTAATAAGTTATCTTTAGTGTGTGTGTGTGTGTCTAATAAGGCATGTTGAGTGTGTGTGCGTTGTCGTGGCTGTGTGCTTAGGGTCGTTGTCCTGTTTGGATGGTGAATCTCGACCCAGTCTGAGGTCCTGAGCGCTCTGGAGCAGGTTTTCATCATGGATCTCGCTGTACTTTTTTCTGTTCGTCTTTGCCTCGATCCTGACTAGTCTCCCAGTCCCTGCCGCTGAAAAACACCACACAGCATGATACTGTCACCACCATGCTTCACCGTAGGAATAGTGGCAGGTTTCCTCCAGATGTAACGCTTGGCATGCAGGTCAAAGAGTTAAATCTTGGTTTCCTCAGACCAGATAATATTGTTTCTCATGGTCTGAGAGTCTTCAGGTGGCTTTTGGCAAACTCCAAGCAGGCTGTCATGTGCCTTATACTGAGGAGTGGCTTCTGTCTGGCCACTCTCCCATAAAGGCCTGATTGGTGGAGTGCTGCAGAGATGGTTGTCTTTCTGGAAGGTTCTCCAATCTCCACAGAGGAACTCTAGAGCTCTGTCAGAGTGACCATTGTTCTTGGTCACCTCCCTGACGAAGTCACTTCTCCCTGATACCTCAGTTTGTCCGGGTGGGCAGCACTAGAAAGAGTCTTGGTGGTTCCAAACTTCTTCCATGTAAGAATGATGGACATCTACCATTTGTATATCTATGGTCTACTCCTAGGATTTGCAGACAGGATTGGTGGAATTCAGGGATTTCAGTAGATTTATAGCTATATGAGTAGTTTTGTGTTTATATTGGAGGTATTAACTGTGTGAGCGGGGAGAGAGAGGAGATAGAAGGAGGGAAGGAAAGAGAGAGGGAGAGGGAGAGAAAGAGAGATGGAGCGAGAGAGAGAGAGCTAGTCAGATTCTCCCCAGGTCTTCCCCAGTCAGATCCACCTGGGTCCATAGTCGACTGTGTGGGCTGGGTGTAGATGCAGAGTGAGGGACAGTGAGGGACAGTGGGGGACAGTGAGGGACAGTGGGGGACAGTGGGGGACAGTGGGTTCAGGAACAGAAAGTATTATCCTTTAGTAGTGGTGACAAAGAGAAACAACAGTGTATACCCCTGTTCATTCATTCAGTCATCAATTAATGTACAGTACAGCTGCGTGGGAGGAAGAACAGAGTGGGTTTTCCTGTTGACATCTACATCTGTTAGAGTCAGTTCAGGCTTCAACACAGTTCAACATGGGCTTTACGCGGTTAGGTATTGTCTGAATTACACACACACTCACTCACATGTACACACACACACTCATATGCACGCTGGCATGCAGGCATGCACGCACAAGCACACACAAACACGCATGCACACACAAACACGCATGTACACACACACACACACACACACACTCCCACACACACCTAGGAGAGTTGAATACAGTTCGGGCATCTGAATAAAGCACTGGCAACATGACAGCTAGTTCAGTTCTAATCTGTGTTTTGTTAACTCAGGTTATATTGAAGCCAAACAGCAGAGATCTATGTCTCTGGGGAAGTAAAACATAATGGCACTGATGGACTGGCCAAATACACACTGATTCTGGGTAGGAAGGACAGGAGTAGAGAGTGAGAGAGAAAGAGGGAGGAAAGTGGAGGGGTAGAGAGAGAGAAAGAGGAAGGGGAGGTAATAGGAGGGGTTGAGATAGAGAGGAAGGGGGAGCTAATAGGAGGGGTAAAGAGACAGAGAAAGAGAAAGGGGAAGGTAATAGCAGGGGGTAGAGAGACAGACAAAGGGGGAGGTAATAGGAGGGGGTAGAGAGACAGAGAAAGGGGGATGTAATAGGAGGGGTAGAGAGACAGAGACAGAGAAAGGGGGAGGTAATAGCGGGGGTAGAGAGAAAGAGAAAGGGGGAGGTAATAGGAGGGGTAGAGAGACAGACAAAGGGGGATGTAATAGGAGGGGTAGAGAGAGACAGAGAAAGGGGGAGGTAATAGGAGGGTTTGAGAGAGAAAGAGAAAGGGGGATGTTATAGGAGGGGTAGAGAGACAGACAAAGGGGGAGGTAATAGGAGGGGTAGAGAGACAGACAAAGGGGGAGGTAATAGCAGGGGTAGAGAGAGAGAGAAAGGGGGAGGTAATAGGAGGGGTAGAGAGACAGAGAAAGGGGGATGTAATAGGAGGGGTAGAGAGAGACAGAGAAAGGGAGAGGTAATAGGAGGGTTTTTAGAGAGACAGAGGAAGGGAGAGGTAATAGGAGGGGAGAGAGACAGAGAAAGGGGGAGGTAATAGGAGGGGTTGAGAGAGACAGAGGAAGGGGAGGTAATAGGAGGGGTAGAGAGACAGAGAAAGGGGGAGGTAATAGGAGGGGTTGAGAGACAGAGAAAGGGGGAGGTAATAGGAGGGGTAGAGAGAGACAGAGAAAGGAGGGAGAGAGAATAGGAGGGGTAGAGAGAGACAGAGAAAGGGGGAGGTAATAGGAGGGGTAGAGAGAGACAGAGAAAGGGGGAGGTAATAGGAGGGGTAGAGAGAGACAGAGAAAGGGGGAGGTAATAGGAGGGGTAGAGAGAGACAGAGAAGAGGGGTAGGTAATAGGAGGGGTAGAGAGACAGAGAAAGAGGGAGGTAATAGGAGGGGTAGAGAGAGAGAGAAAGGGGGAGGTAAGAGTAGGGGTAGAGAGAGACAGAGAAAGGGGGAGGTAATAGGAGGAGTAGAGAGAGACAGAGAAAGGGGGAGGTAATAGGAGGGGTAGAGAGACAGAGAAAGGGGGAGGTAATAGGAGGGGTTGAGAGAGACAGAGGAAGGGGGAGGAATTAGGAGGGGTAGAGAGACAGAGGAAGGGGGAGGTAATAGGAGGGGGTAGATAGACAGAGGAAGGGGAAGGTAACAGGAGGGGTAGAGAGGGACAGAGGAAGGGGGATGTATTAAGAGGGGTTGAGAGAGACCGAGGAAGAGGGATGTAATATGAGGGTTTGAGAGAGACGGAGGAAGGGGGAGGTAATAGGAGGGTTTGAGAGAGACAGAGGAAGAGGGATGTAATAGGAGGGTTTGAGAGAGACAGAGGAAGGGGGAGGTAATAGGAGGGTTTGAGAGAGACAGAGGAAGGGGGAGGTAATAGGAGGGTTTGAGAGATACAGAGGAAGGGGGATGTATTAGGAGGGGTTGAGAGAGACAGAGGAAGAGGGATGTAATAGGAGGGTTTGAGAGAGACAGAGAAAGGGGGAGGTAATAGGAGGGTTTGAGAGAGATAGAGGAAGGGGAAGGTAATAGGAGGGTTTGAGAGAGACAGAGAAAGGTGGAGGTAATATGAGGGTTTGAGAGAGACGGAGGAAGAGGGATGTAATAGGAGGGTTTGAGAGAGACAGAGGAAGAGGGATGTAATAGGAGGGGTAGAGAGAGACAGAGGAAGGGGGAGGTAATAGGAGGGGTTGAGAGAGACAGAGGAAGGGGGAGGTAATAGGAGGGTTTGAGAGAGACAGAGAAAGGGGATGTAATAGGAGGGTTTAGAGGGGTAGAGAAGAGGAAGAGGGATGTAATAGACAGAGAGGTAGAGAGAGAGACAGAGGAAGAGGGATGTAATAGGAGGGTTTGACAGAGGAAGAGGGATGTAATAGGAGGGTTTGAAGAGACAGGGATGGGGGATAAGAGAGGTTGAGAGAGACAGAGGAAGGGGATGTAATAAGAGGGTTTGAGAGAGACAGAGGAAGGGGAGGGAGGTAATAGGAGGGGATGTAGATAGAGAGACAGAGAAAGGGGATGTATTAGGAGGGGTTTAGAGAGACAGAGGAAGGGGAGGTAATAGGAGGGGTAGAGAGACAGAGGAAGAGGGAGGTAACAGGAGGGGTAGAGAGAGAGACAGAGGAAGGGGGATGTAATAGGAGGGTTTGAGAGAGACAGAGGAAGGGGAGGTAATAGGAGGTGTAGAGAGAGACAGAGGAAGGGGGATGTAATAGGAGGGTTTGAGAGAGACAGAAGAAGGGGGAGGTAATAGGAGGGTTTGAGAGAGACAGAGGAAGAGGATGTAAATAGAGGGTTTGAGAGAGACAGAGGAAGAGGGATGTAATAGGAGGGTTTGAGAGAGACAGAGGAAGGGGATGTAATAGGAGGGGTAGAGAGAGACAGAGGAAGGGGATGTATTAGGAGGGGTTGAGAGAGACAGAGGAAGGGGGAGGTAATAGGAGGGGTAGAGAGACAGAGGAAGGGGATGTATTAGGAGGGTTTGAGAGAGACAGAGAAAGGGGAGGTAATAGGAGGGTTTGAGAGAGATAGAGGAAGGGGAAGGTAATAGGAGGGTTTGAGAGAGACAGAGAAAGGTGGAGGTAATATGAGGGTTTGAGAGAGACGGAGGAAGAGGGATGTAATATGAGGGTTTGAGAGAGACAGAGGAAGAGGGATGTAATAGGAGGGTTTGAGAGAGACAGAGGAAGAGGGATGTAATAGGAGGGTAGAGAGACAGAGGAAGGGGAGGTAATAGGAGGGTTTGAGAGAGATAGAGGAAGGGGGAGGTAATAGGAGGGGTAGAGAGAGACAGAGAAAGGGGGATGTGTTAGGAGGGGTTGAGAGAGACAGAGGAAGGGGGAGGTAATAGGAGGGGGTAGAGAGACAGAGGAAGGGGGAGGTAACAGGAGGGGTAGAGAGAGACAGAGGAAGAGGGATGTAATAGGAGGGTTTGAGAGAGGCAGAGGAAGGGGGAGGTAATAGGAGGTGTAGAGAGAGACAGAGGAAGAGGGATGTAATAGGAGGGTTTGAGAGAGACAGAAGAAGGGGGAGGTAATAGGAGGGTTTGAGAGAGACAGAGGAAGGGGGTGTAAATAGGAGGGGTAGAGAGAGACAGAGGAAGAGGGAGGTAATAGGAGGGGTAGAGAGAGACAGAGGAAGGGGGAGGTAATAGGAGGGGTAGAGAGAGACAGAGGAAGGGGGATGTAATAGGAGGGGTTGAGAGAGACAGAGGAAGGGGGAGGAAATAGGAGGGTTTGAGAGAGACAGAGGAAGGGGATGTATTAGGAGGGTTTGAGAGAGACAGAGAAAGGGGGAGGTAATAGGAGGGTTTGAGAGAGATAGAGGAAGGGGAAGGTAATAGGAGGGTTTGAGAGAGACAGAGAAAGAGGGATGTAATAGGAGGGTTTGAGAGAGACAGAGGAAGAGGGATGTAATAGGAGGGTTTGAGAGACAGAGGAAGAGGGATGTAATAGGAGGGTTTGAGAGGACAGAGGAAGGGGATGTAATAGGAGGGTTTGAGAGAGACAGAGGAAGGGGAGGTAATAGGAGGGTTTGAGAGAGACAGAGGAAGAGGGAGGTAATAGGAGGGTTGAGAGAGACAGAGGAAGAGGGATGTAATAGGAGGGTTTGAGAGAGACAGAGGAAGGGGATGTAATAGAGAGGTTTAGAGAGACAGAGGAAGAGGATGTAATAGGAGGGTTTGAGAGAGACAGAGGAAGAGGGATGTAACAGGAGGGGTTGAGAGAGACAGAGGAAGAGGGATGTAATAGGAGGGTTTGAGAGAGACAGAGGAAGGGGATGGTAACTGGAGGTGTAGAGAGAGACAGAGGAAGAGGGATGTAATAGGAGGGTTTGAGAGAGACAGAGGAAGGGGAGGTAATAGGAGGGTTTGAGAGAGACAGAGGAAGAGGATGTAAATAGGAGGGTTTGAGAGAGACAGAGGAAGAGGGATGTAATAGGAGGGGTAGAGAGAGACAGAGGAAGGGGAGGTAATAGGAGGGTAGAGAGAGACAGAGGAAGAGGGATGTAATAGGAGGGTTTGAGAGAGACAGAGGAAGAGGGATGTAATAGGAGGGTAGAGAGAGACAGAGTAATAGAAGAGGGAGGTAATAGGAGGGTTTGAGAGAGACAGAGGAAGGGGATGGTAATAGGAGGGTTTGAGAGAGAAAGAGGAAGGGGGAGGTAATAGGAGGGCCTTTGAGAGAGACAGAGAAATAGGGGGTTGTAGATAGGAGGGGATGAGAGGGTTTGACAGAGACAGAGGAAGGGAGGTAATAGGAGGGTTTGAGAGAGACAGAGGAAGGGGATGTAATAGGAGGGGTAGAGAGAGACAGAGGAAGGGGATGTAATAGGAGGGTTTGAGAGAGATAGAGGAAGGGGAAGGTAATAGGAGGGTTTGAGAGAGACAGAGGAAAGGGGTAATAGAGGGTTTGAGAGAGACAGAGGAGGGGATGTAATATGAGGGTTTGAGAGAGACAGAGGAAGAGGGATGTAATAGGAGGGTTTGAGAGAGACAGAGGAAGAGGGATGTAATAGGAGGGGGTAGAGAGAGACAGAGGAAGGGGGAGGTAATAGGAGGGTTTGAGAGAGACAGAGGAAGGGGGGAGGTAATAGGAGGGTTTGAGAGAGACAGAGGAAGGGGGAGGTAATAGGAGGGTTTGAGAGAGACAGAGGAAAAGGGGGAGGTAATAGGAGGGTAGAGAGAGACAGAGGAAGGGGATGTAATAGGAGGGGTTTGAGAGAGAGACAGAGGAGAGAGACAGGGGAGGTAATAGGAGAGGGGTAGAGAGAGACAGAGGAAGGGGATGTAGGAGGGGTAATAGACAGAGGAAGGGGAGGTAGGAGGGGTAGAGAGAGACAGAGGAAGGGGATGTAATAGGAGGGTTTGAGAGAGACAGAGGAAGGGGAGGTAATAGGAGGGTTAGAGAGAGACAGAGGAAGGGGATGTAATAGGAGGGTTTGAGAGAGACAGAAGAAGGGGAGTAATAGGAGGGTTTGAGAGAGACAGAGGAAGAGGGATGTAAATAGGAGGGTTTGAGAGAGACAGAGGAAGGGGATGTAATAGGAGGGGTTGAGAGAGACAGAGGAAGGGGAGAGTAATAGGAGGGTAGAGAGAGACAGAGGAAGAGGGATGTAATAGGAGGGTTTGAGAGAGACAGACAGAGAGACAGAGGAAGGGGATGTAATAGGAGGATTTGAGAGAGACAGAGGAAGGGGGAGGTAATAGGAAGAGGGAGGGGTTTAGAGACAGAGGAAGGGGAGGTAATAGGAGGGTTTGAGAGAGACAGAGGAAGGGGGAGGTAATAGGAGGGTTTGAGATAGGTAATAGGAGGGGTTGAGAGAGACAGAGGAAGGGGGAGACAGGAGGGTTTAGAGAGAGACAGAGAAGAGGATGTAATAGGAGGGTTTGAGAGAGACAGAGGAAGGGGAGGTAATAGGAGGGGTTTGAGAGAGACAGAGGAAAGGGGAGGTAATAGGAGGGGCAGAGAGAGACAGAGAAAGGGGGATGTAATAGGAGGGTTTGAGAGAGACAGAGGAAGAAGGAGGAAGACAGGAGGGTTTAGAGAGACAGAGAAGGGGAGGTAATAGGAGGGGGTAGAGAGACAGAGGAAGAGGGATGTAATAGAGGGTTTGAGAGACAGAGGAAGGGATGTAATAGGAGGGTTGAGAGAGACAGAGGAAGGGGGAGGTAATAGGAGGGTTTGAGAGAGACAGAGGAAAGACAGAGGAGGTAATAGGAGGTTTGAGAGAGACAGAAGAAGAGGGATGTAATAGGGTTTGAGAGAGACAGAGGGAGGGTAGAGAGAGACAGAGGACAGAGGGGATGTAATAGGAGGGTTTGAGAGACAGAGAAGAGGGAGGTAATAGGAGGGGAGTTTGAGAGAGACAGAGGAAGGGGATGTAAATAGGAGGGGTTAGAGAGACAGAGGAAGGAGGAAGAGACAGGGAAGGGGAGGTAATAGGAGGGTTTGAGAGAGACAGAGGAAGGGGAGGTAATAGGAGGGTTTGAGAAGAGAGAAGGGGAGGTAATAGGAGGGTTTGAGAGAGACAGAGGAAGGGGATGTAATAGGAGGGGTTGAGAGAGACAGAGGAAGAGGGATGTAATATGAGGGTTTGAGGAGAGACAGAGGAAGGAGAGAGAGAGGGAAATAGGAGGGTTTGAGAGAGACAGAGGAAGGGGATGTAATAGGAGGGGTAGAGAGAGACAGAGGAAGGGGATGTAATAGGAGGGTTAGAGAGAGACAGAGGAAGGGGAGGAAATAGGAGGGTTTGAGAGAGACAGAGGAAGGGGATGTAATAGGAGGGTTTGAGAGAGACAGAGGAAGGGGAGGTAATAGGAGGGTTTGAGAGAGACAGAGGAAGGGGATGTAAATAGGAGGGTTTTTAGAGACAGAGGAAGGGGATGTAATAGGAGGGGTTGAGAGAGACAGAGGAAGGGGGAGGAGAGGAACAGAGGAGGGGTTTAGAGAGAGACAGAGGAAGGGGGATGTAATAGGAGGGTTTGAGAGAGACAGAGAAGGGGATGTAATAGGAGGGTTAGAGAGAGACAGAGGAAGGGGAGGTAATAGGAGGGTTTGAGAGAGACAGAGGAAGGGGAGGTAATATGAGGGTTTGAGAGAGACAGAGGAAGAGGGATGTAATAGGAGGGTTTGAGAGAGAGACAAGAGGGAAATAGAGGGGAGGTAGGATTAGGGTAGAGAGAGACAGAGGAAGAGGGATGTAATAGGAGGGTTTGAGAGAGACAGAGGAAGAGGAGGTAATAGGAGGGGTAAGAGGGATGACAGAGGACGGAAGGGGAGGGATTTTTAATAGGAAAACAACAGAAACCTGAAACACCATCCAACCTGGAACTGAGTGAGAGAGACAGAGGAAGGGGATGTATTAGAAGAAAAATACACAACATTACTTTATAAGAGGGTTTGTCAGAGAGACAGAGGAAGGGGATGTAATAAATGGAGGGCCTTTGAGGCAGGAGGAAAGAATGAGAAGTCAAGAAAAGTTTACAAATGAAGGATGGAAAATCAAGAGAGAGACAGAGGAAGGGGATGTAACAAAGGGCACAGTTTGAGACACTGTTAGAGGAAGAGGAGGTGGAAACCCAGTAATAGGAGGTAGATAAATATCTATAAGTCCGGAACACAGAGAGGGGATTTCACCTAATCAAAGTAATAGAGAGAGAGACAGAGAGAAGGGAGAGAGGAGCACGGAATAGAGGGTTCACCCAGCTGAGAACAGAGGGGATTACAAGGGGACCCAGACAACAGTCCAACACCCCCTTAACCAGACCCGGAGGGAGGTGGACAGAGACAGAGAGACAGAGGAAGGGGATGGAAAGAACAGAGCATAGAGGAGGGTTTGGTGGGAGGAGAGGTTGAGGGGGATGGAGGACGGAGGAGAGGAGGGACAGGAGGGTGGCCAACAGAGGGAGAACAGCCCAGGTTTGAGCAGAACAGTCCACAGATGAAGAACCACAAGGCTTCACCCCTCCGAGCACCCCCTGTCAGCCACCCCTGAGGAGAGACAGAGAAAAACTTTTTCCCAGTGTGTCTAGGAACAGGGAGGACCAACTTCTGGAGAGAGCCAGACAAGAGGAGGGAAAGGGTGGCAACAGCACTGAAGGGTTTGAGAGGGAGAGGAACCCTGCCACAATACAGCGGGTAGGGTCAAAGACCACTCCACCCTGACAGAGGAAGGGAGGAGGGTATCCCCAAGAGCAACAGAGGGAGTAGGAGGTAGAGAGACAGAGGAAGGGGGAGGTAAAGAGGGCCTAGGAGGGGGCAAACAGTCCTAGAGCATGTACCAGAGACAGGCTAAACCACACTCCAGAAGGGGGGCCTGAGGTAATAGGACCAAAGAAATCGGACATTGTCATCCTGCAAGAAACCTGGTATAGAGGAGAGACAGAGAGCTGGTAGTCCCATCCACAAACTACCAGGTGTGAAACAGGGAAGGGACTCGGGGTATGCTAGGTATAGAGGAGGATTAAATTAATCAAAACAGGAACAGGAGGGAGAAAAATGTCCTCCTGAGACAGAGGAAGACAGCTTCTCCATCCTGAGGGCGAAATAGGGACATGTACTAGTCTGTGGCGACCTAAATGCCAGAACCGGACAAGAACCGGACACCCTCAGCACACAGGGGGACAAACATCTGCCTGAGGAACCAACATAACCAACAAAAACGGACAAGAACGCTGATGTACACAACGGTAGGTTTCCTCAGGTAGATACACCTATAGCAGGGGTACTGTAACATTTATCACTGCCTAGACCACAGAAAATCACAGTCTACCTCCCACATCAGGGTGGAGAGACAAAGGAGGAGAACTCCTGCATCTTCCAGGGGTATGTAATAGGAGGGGACTCCCAGTGTCGGCTCAGGCAGTTAGAGACAGAGGAAGGGGAGGTAAATAGGAGAGGCATCAAAGCCAAAGGAACTGAGTAACATTAAGAAATGCTATAGGTGGAAGAGACAGAGGAAGGGGTAGGAAATAGGAGGGGTTTGATGAGGGAATGCAAAAATCTAAGAAAGAAATTGAGAAACCTGTCCAACTAAAAACATAGAGACCCGAAAACCTGAGTCTACAGGTGAATCAGGAAACACACTACGGAAAAAGAAGGAACAGCATGTCAGCTCAATGCAATTGAAGAATCCATAGACTCTAACCACTTCTGGGAAAAAATTGGAAAACAGGAAGAATTATCTATCCAAAATGGAGATGTCTGGGTAAACCACTTCTCCAATCTTTGGATAACAAAGAACAAAGAGACAGAGGAAGGGGAGAATGAGTTACAGGAATATCCTCAATGAAATGATCAAATATACAGACAACAAATTCCAACTGGCTCTGGCATCTTCCCCCAATATTTGGAACCAAGGACTGATCACCCCAATCCACAAAAAGTGGAGACAAATTTGACCCCAATAACTACCGAATATGTGTCAACAGTAACCTTGGGAAAATCCTCATATTATTAACAGCACAGAGGACTGGCAGGGTACACAAACAACAAGTGTGCTTTTACCAAATTACCAGGGTCGTAAGTTAGACAGGAGACCCCATCTTCAACATATATATCAACGTAAGCACCCGGCCTCCCCTGCTACAGGAGGTAAGACCAAAATAATGGTGTTCCAGGTAGGATTTCAGAGCAAAAAAACTATACATACCTTGGCCTAAACATCAAACTTCCAGCAAAGGTGTGAACGATCTGAGAGACAAGAGAAGGTCTGCTAAATACAGAGAAAAGGGTGAGGTCTGGATGACATTATAAAATCCATGTACACAAACAACAAGAGGTCTGACGGAGAAAAGGTTTGAAATAGATCTGGTGCTTCTGTCACCGGGGAGCAGCAATTCCAGATCTTATGAGACCTGGGCCCTGGACAGTAAATCTTAAGACCAAAATAATGGTGTTCCAAAAAAGGTCGGTACAAATTCCATCTCGACACTGAGACACCAAAGGTAATAGGAGGGGGTGCAGAGGAAGGGGAGACAACGTAAAACACCAAATAAACATGTAATAGGATCCAGAAAAGAGCCATTAAATTGAGAGAGACAAAGCCATCACAAACAGAGAGATGAACCTGGAGAAGAGTCCCTAGGGGAGTAATAGGACAACAGCACACAATTAGACCCAACCAAATCATGAGAAACAAAAGATAATTACAGACATTGGAATTAACAAAAAAACAGAGCAAACTAGAATGCTATTTGGCCCCCACATTGGTACAAGCAGAATACCTGGACTGGGAAAGCTTTGACTATGTACAGACTGTGAGCATAGCCTTGCTATTGAGAAAGGCAGAGGCTCTCAAGAGAAGACAGGCTAGGCCCACAAAATGAGGTGGAAACTGAACTTCCTAACCTCCTGCCCAATGTAGAGAGAAGAGGGATGAAAACTCCCATAATAAATTCCACAGGAGAGGAGAAAAGGGCAACCAGTGAAGAACAAACACCATTGTAAATACAACCTATATTTATGCTTATTTTTATTTTATCTTGATACTGTTAATTTTTGTTGTTTTTCACTTTATATATTCATTTGTATGTTGTCTAGAGAGAGACAGAGGAAGGGGGAGGTAATAGGAGGGGTAGAGAGACAGAGGAAGGGGGAGGTAACTGGAGTGGTAGAGAGAGACAGAGGAAGAGGGATGTAATAGGAGGGTTTGAGAGAGACAGAGGAAGGGGGAGGTAATAGGAGGTGTAGAGAGAGACAGAGGAAGGGGATGTAATAGGAGGGTTTGAGAGAGACAGAAGAAGGGGAGGTAATAGGAGGGTTTGAGAGAGACAGAGGAAGAGGGATGTAATAGGAGGGTTTGAGAGAGACAGAGAAAGGGGAGGTAATAGGAGGGGTAGAGAGACAGAGGAAGGGGGAGGTAATAGGAGGGGTTGAGAGAGACAGAGGAAGGGGGAGGTAATAGGAGGGGTAGAGAGACAGAGGAAGGGGGAGGTAACAGGAGGGGTGGAGAGACAGAGAAAGTGGGAGGTAATAGGAGGGGTAGAGAGAGACAGAGGAAGGGGGAGGTAATAGGAGGGGGTAGAGAGACAGAGGAAGGAGGAGGGAATGTAGGAGGTAAATAGGAGGGGTAGAGAGACAGAGGAAGGGGAGGTATTAGGAGGGGTAGAGAGACAGAGGAAGGGGGAGGTAATAGGAGGGGTAGAGAGAGACAGAGGAAGGGGGAGGTAATAGGAGGGGGTAGAGAGACAGAGGAAGGGGGAGGTAAATAGGAGGGGTAGAGAGACAGAGGAAGGGGGAGGTAATAGGGGGGGTAGAGAGACTGAGAAAGGGGGAGGTAATATTAGGGTTTAGAGAGAGACAGAGAAAGGGGGATGTATTAGGAGGGGTTGAGAGAGACAGAGGAAAGGGGAGGTAATTTGAGGGGGTAGAGAGAGACATAGAAATGGGGAGGTAATAGGAGGGGTTGAGAGACAGAGGAAGGGGGAGGTAATAGGAGGGGTTGAGAGAGATAGAGAAAGGGGGAGGTAATATAAGGGGTTGAGAGACAGAGGAAGGGGGAGGTAATAGGAGGGGTAGAGAGACAGAGGAAGGGGGAGGTAACAGGAGGGGTTGGGAGAGACAGAGAAAGGGGGAGGTAATAGGAGGGGGTAGAGAGACAGGAAGGGGGAGGTAATAGGAGGGGTTGAGAGAGACAGACGAAGGGGGAGGAAATAGGAGGGGTAGAGAGACAGAGGAAGGGGGAGGTAATAGGAGGGGTAGAGAGACAGAGGAAGGGGGAGGTAATAGGAGGGGTAGAGAGAGACAGAGGAAGGGGGAGGTAATAGGAGGGGGTAGAGAGACAGAGGAAGGGGGAGGTAAATAGGAGGGGTAGAGAGACAGAGGAAGGGGGAGGTAATAGGAGGGGTAGAGAGACAGAGAAAGGGGGAGGTAATAGGAGGGTTTAGAGAGAGACAGAGAAAGGGGGATGTATTAGGAGGGGTTGAGAGAGACAGAGGAAGGGGGAGGTAATAGGAGTGGGTAGAGAGAGAGAGGAAGGGGGAGGTAATTGGAGGGGGTGAAGGGAAATACTTTTGTAGTAGTCTTATGCATCCCCCTCTAACTTTCACTCATCAATAGAGAGTGGCGAGATAATCACCATGTGTTTGTATAGAAGAAACTGTGAGGAGATCTGTGTTCCATAATGGTACCCTGTTTATATGTGCACCTATATAGAGCTCTAGTGAAATGTAGGCGTTTTCAAGGGGTGCCGTTTTGGGACACAGCCCAGGAGGATGTGAGACTCTTCTTCTTCATCCCTTTCATTTATAACACCCACCAGGATATGAAATATTAGCTTTTGATTTATTCATATATCTATTTATCTTGCCTTGTTCCTCTCCTCTTCTCCATCACCCTTTCATCTGAAAGCAGGGAAAACATTAAGTGGGAGAACACCGCTGAGATCACAGTCCCTTGGTATTCAGACATCATCAAGACCAGAGCAGCAGTCGTTCCAAGTCGCTGATCTAAGGTCAGTTTTGTGTTTTTTCCTCCTTGTGGTTAATGTTAGGATGGAAGGAGGGGAATCTGATTCTGGATATGTGCCGAAGGACAACCTCTCTCTACCCAGGGCCATAGATTCGGTACATTGATTCAGTACATTGATTCGGTACATTGAATACATGGAACCCAATTCATTTAATACTTAAGGAATGCTGTTTTGTGTCTCACAGAGAGAATTGGGCTGCAGGGTTTGTTTGAATAGGGCACTCGGTCAGTCACAGTGTGTGACCCTCAACCTTTATACAGCATTGTGACCGTTAAGGCCTTTGATGGTTTGTGTACATGTCAAGATCATCATCATATAAAGATCATTGAACACATCAGAAACACCAAAAGACCTGAGAAAGGGAGAGGGGGAAATAGAGAAGGAGGGGGATGGAGAGAGAGAATGAGGGATGGAGATAGGGGATGGTGACAGAGAGAAAAATAGGAAGGAGGGGGATGGAGAGAGAGAATGAGGGATGGAAAGAGAGATAGAGAAGGAGGGGATGGAGAGAGAAAGGGAGAGTGAGGAAGGATGGAGATAGATGAGATAGGGGGGGGAGAGAGAGGGAGTAGGGGATGGTTGACAGAGAGAAAAGGAGAGAAATAGAGAAGGAGGGGGATGGGAAATAGAAAGAGAGATGATGGAGGGAGATAAAAGAAAGGAGGGGGAAATAGAGAAAGGGGGATGAGAGAGGATGGAGATAGAGAACGGGGGGAGAGAGGGAGAGAGGGATGAGAGAAATGAGAGAGGGGGAGAGAGAGAGGGAGTGAAATAGGAGGGGAGGGAGAGGGTGGAGAGAGAACGGGAGTGAGGGATGGAGATAGAGAGGGAGGGGTGAGAGAGAGGTGAGGGATGGAGATAGGGATGGTGACAGAGAGAGAGGGAGAGGGGGGAGATAGAGGGAGGGGATGGAGAGAGTAAAAGGGAGGGGAAGAGGAAGGGAGAGAGGGAAATGGAGATGGGGATGGAGAGAGAGGGGAGGAGAAAGAGAGGGGATGAGGGATGGAGAGAAAGAGAGGGGATGGGGGATGGAGAGGGGGAGAGAGAGGGAGGGAGGAGGGAGGGAGGGAGGGAGGGAGGGAGGGAGGGGAGGGAGGGAGGGAGGGAGGGAGGGAGGGAGGGAGGGAGGGAGGGAGGGAGATAACATCAAGCCAACTAAAGGGCCAGACCACCCAACACAGCACTGCTCTCCAGATAACATCAAGCCAACTAAAGGGCCAGGGAACCAATTCTACTGTTTTATATTCAACTTTACTTCACTGACAGTCCATACAGTTTACTTTGGCACCAGTTGTATTTACTCATTTCTTTATTGGCAAATGCCAAACAGTGCAATGCCTTTTGATTTGTGATGATGCTCTGCAGGGCTGAAGGGGGTTGCTCTTGGAAACAGAACAGAAAGAGCAGGCATACAGTTTCTGGTCAATAGCAACAGAGAGGAGAGACCAGGCATAGTTTCTCGTCTGCAGAAACATAGATAAGAGACCAGGCATAGTGTCTGGTCTGCAGAAACATAGATAAGAGACCAGGCATAGTTTCTGGTCTGCAGAAACATAGATAAGAGACCAGGCATAGTTTCTGGTCTGCAGCAACATAGATAAGAGACCAGGCATAGTTTCTGGTCTGCAGAAACATAGATAAGAGACCAGGCATAGTTTCTGGTCTGCAGAAACATAGATAAGAGACCAGGCATAGTTTCTGGTCTATAGCAACATAGATAAGAGACCAGGCATAGTTTCTGGTCTGCAGAAACATAGATAAGAGACCAGGCATAGTTTCTGGTCTGCAGAAACATAGATAAGAGACCAGGCATAGTTTCTGGTCTGCAGAAACATAGATAAGAGACCAGGCATAGTTTCTGGTCTGCAGAAACATAGATAAGAGACCAGGCATAGTTTCTGGTCTGCAGAAACATAGATAAGAGACCAGGCATAGTTTCTGGTCTATAGCAACATAGATAAGAGACCAGGCATAGTTTCTGGTCTGCAGAAACATAGATAAGAGACCAGGCATAGTTTCTGGTCTGCAGAAACATAGATAAGAGACCAGGCATAGTTTCTGGTCTGCAGAAACATAGATAAGAGACCAGGCATAGTTTCTGGTCTATAGCAACATAGATAAGAGACCAGGTTTCTGGTCTGCAGAAACATAGATAAGAGACATAGTTTCTGGTCTGCAGAAACATAGATAAGAGACCAGGCATAGTTTCTGGTCTGCAGAAACATAGATAAGAGACCAGGCATAGTGTCTGGTCTGCAGAAACATAGATAAGAGACCAGGCATAGTTTCTGGTCTGCAGAAACATAGATAAGAGACCAGGCATAGTTTCTGGTCTGCAGAAACATAGATAAGAGACCAGGGTCTGCAGAAACATAGTGTCTAGTTTCTGTCTGCAGAAACATAAATAAGAGACATAGATAAGAGACCAGGCATAGTTTCTGGTCTGCAGAAACATAAATAAGAGACCAGGCATAGTTTCTGGTCTGCAGAAACATAGATAAGAGACCAGGCATAGTGTCTGGTCTGCAGAAACATAGATAAGAGACATAGATAAGAGACCAGGCATAGTTTCTGGTCTGCAGAAACATAGATAAGAGACCAGGCATAGTTTCTGGTCTATAGCAACATAGATAAGAGACCAGGCATAGTTTCTGGTCTGCAGAAACATAGATAAGAGACCAGGCATAGTTTCTGGTCTGCAGAAACATAGATAAGAGACCAGGCATAGTTTCTGGTCTGCAGAAACATAGATAAGAGACCAGGCATAGTTTCTGGTCTGCAGAAACATAGATAAGAGACCAGGCATAGTTTCTGGTCTGCAGAAACATAGATAAGAGACCAGGCATAGTTTCTGGTCTGCAGAAACATAGATAAGAGACCAGGCATAGTTTCTGGTCTGCAGAAACATAGATAAGAGACCAGGCATAGTGTCTGGTCTGCAGAAACATAGATAAGAGACCAGGCATAGTTTCTGGTCTATAGCAACATAGATAAGAGACCAGGCATAGTTTCTGGTCTGCAGAAACATAGATAAGAGACCAGGCATAGTTTCTGGTCTTCAGCAACATAAATAAGAGACCAGGCATAGTTTCTGGTCTTCAGCAACATAAATAAGAGACCAGGCATAGTTTCTGGTCTTCAGCAACATAGATAAGAGACCAGGCATAGTTTCTGGTCTATAGCAACAGAGAGGAGAGGAGAGACCAGACATATGTTCCAAATGGCATCCTATTACCTATAGAGCGCACTACTGTTGACCAGATGCAGCCCGGGATACAGAAAGGTGCTTTGCAGTGTATTTGGTAGTAGTTTCCTCTGGGTTTTTGTTAAAGTATTTTAAATGTTGGAAGATACTGATGAAATAACTTCACTCTGAAACCTTATAACTCTATGAAATTGATTAGAATCACACAATTATTATCTGATGGTTTTGTGTAACCAGTACAGTTACAATAAATGATGTGTGTAATTTTAGTCAGAAATAGGGTAAAACAATATATCTGTACAATATGTCTTTATAGTATCTTCAACTCAGACTGTCTGAGCAAAATTCAGTGCCGACCTGGCTAGAGATTTGGGAGAGGACAGGGAGTACTTCTCAAGGTCTCCCTAATCTTTGTTGGCTGGGTAGTGATACAGTATGTGCGTAGGATACCTACTGTTTGTGTGTGAATGTGTGTGCGTAAGGAGCCAGTATAAAATGAATGGTTTTGTACAACAGACCAGCGCTCTCGTGAATAAACCTTATTGACTATCATAGCTGGGCCTCCGTCTGTTTCATTCAACCAGTATCTTACATTCTGGGTTGCAGACTGAGTAGTTCAATTGAAGTTCAGTTTAAGAACATTGAGAACATAATTCTCGTAACAGTTTTCGAACTTGTATTGCTGTACTTGCCTTAGATGTATCACACTTTTCACTTCATTTTCTCTCTCTGAAGCCACCTGTATTTAGATGAAAGTTCGTTACAGTTTGCTTCATGGCCAAAAATATCTGTAGAAATATATGTAGTGGACATGAGTCGTTCATGGATGCTCATGGTCTCGTGACGTGGTAGTCCCGGCTCCGATTTAAAAACCAGTGTGTCGGCCCTTGGCCCTAGAGAGAATTCATTCTTGTTCTCAGGGTCAAGACCTTGGTTTCTTCCCTGGTGAACCCAGGTTTGTATCCCACTGGTTACATATATAGCGTTCTCCCCTTGTAGATCCTGTGAGTTCTCGTCTCCTACTGGCCTAGTGCCTACACCCAAAGAGTGAAACAGTCAAGTCGTTCTGATTCGTCGGTCGTAACTCTCATGTTTTTAAGACCAGTTCCTGGCGTTATAAACAAACCTGTCGCCGTGGAGACGTAGATGGAGGGTTGAGACCTGCAGCCAGTCAGCCCATACAGGTTTCAGGACTATACACTATATGGGGAATGAGGTGCCGTTTGGGACACAAGCAGTGAAAAGGAGTCCGATTGGAAACTGGAGAACAATCCCACGTTAAACTACTGAGACAATCATCAATGTGATAGGAAACTGGAGAACTATCCCACGTTAAACTACTGAGACAATCATCAATGTGATAGGAAACTGGAGAACTATCCCACGTTAAACTACTGAGACAATCATCAATGTGATAGGAAACTGGAGAACTATCCCACGTTAAACTACTAAGACAATCATCAATGTGATAGGAAACTGGAGAACTATCCCACGTTAAACTACTGAGACAATCATCAATGTGATAGGAAACTGGAGAACTATCCCACGTTAAACTACTGAGACAATCATCAATGTGATAGGAAACTGGAGAACTATCCCACGTTAAACTACTGAGACAATCATCAATGTGATAGGAAACTGGAGAACTATCCCACGTTAAACTACTGAGACAATCATCAATGTGATAGGAAACTGGAGAACTATCCCACGTTAAACTACTGAGACAATCATCAATGTGATAGGAAACTGGAGAACTATCCCACGTTAAACTACTGAGACAATCATCAATGTGATAGGAAACTGGAGAACTATCCCACGTTAAACTACTGAGACAATCATCAATGTGATAGGAAACTGGAGAACTATCCCACGTTAAACTACTGAGACAATCATCAATGTGATAGGAAACTGGAGAAATATCCCACGTTAAACTACTGAGACAATCATCAATGTGATAGGAAACTGGAGAACTATCCCACGTTAAACTACTGAGACAATCATCAATGTGATAGGAAACTGGAGAACTATCCCACGTTAAACTACTGAGACAATCATCAATGTGATAGGAAACTGGAGAACTATCCCACGTTAAACTACTGAGACAATCATCAATGTGATAGGAAACTGGAGAACTATCCCACGTTAAACTACTGAGACAATCATCAATGTGATAGGTATTTGAAATAACTATTTGAAATAACTGTGATAGGAAACTGAGAACTATCCCACGTTAAACTACTGAGACAATCATCAATGTGATAGGAAAATCTGTGCAGAGGTGCAGGGGTGGGTGGTTGGGTGTGTGTGGTGGCGTACGTTGGTTGGGTGGGTGGTCTAACTGTATCTGTGTGGGTGGGGGGTGAACTACGTGGTTGGGTGGAGAACTACGTGGTTGGTAATGTGTGGGGTAGGTGGGTGTTTCAGTGGTTGGGTGTGGTGGGGTGGGTACGTGGTGGGTGGGTGTGGGGAGTGGGTACGTGGTTGGGGGGTGGTTGGGTGTGTGGGTGGGTACGTGGTTGGGTGGGTGTGGGTGGGTACGTGGTTGGGTGTGGGTGAGTGGGTACGTGGTTGGGTGGGTGGTTTGGTGTCAATGTGGGTGTTTGGGTGGGCAACGGTGTGGAGTATGTGGTGGGTGGGTGGGTGTGTGGTGGTGGGTACGTGGTTGGGTGGGTGGTTGCGTGTGTGGGTGGATACGTGGTTGGGTGTGTGGGTGGGTACGTGGTTGGGTGGGTGGTTGTGTGTGTGGGTATGTGGTTGGGTGTGTGTGGTGTGGGTGGTGGTTGGGGGTGGGTGGTTGCGTGTGTGTGGGTGGGTGGGTGGTTGGGGTGTGTGTGTGGGTGGGCACGTGGTTGGGTGTGTGTGGGTGGGTACGTGGTTGGGTGTGTGTGGGTGGGCACGTGGTTGGTGGTTGGGTGTGTGTGGGTGGGTACGTGGTTGGGTGGGTGTTTGCGTGTGTGGGTATGTGGTTGGGTGTGTGTGGGTGGGCACGTGGTTGGGTGGGTGGTTGCGTGTGTGTGGGTGGATACGTGGTTGGGTGTGTGTGGGTGGGTACGTGGTTGGGTGGGTGGTTGCGTGTGTGTGGGTGGTACGTGGTTGGGTGGGTACGTGGTTGGTGTGTGTGTGGGTGGGTACGTGGTTGGGTGGGTGTGGGTGGGTACGTGGGTGGGTGGGTGGTTGGGTGTGTGTGGGTGGGTGGGTACGTGGTTGGGTGGGTGTGGGTGGGTACGTGGTTGGGTTTGGGTGAGTGGGTACGTGGTTGGGTGGGTGTTTGCGTGTGTGGGTATGTGGTTGGGTGTGTGTGGGTGGGTACGTGGTTGGGTGGGTGGTTGCGTGTGTGTGGGTGGATACGTTGTTGGGTGTGTGTGGGTGGGTACGTGGTTGGGTGGGTGGTTGCGTGTGTGTGGGTGGGTACGTGGTTGGGTGTGTGTGGGTGGGTACGTGGTTGGGTGTGTGTGGGTGGGTACGTGGTTGGGTGTGTGTGGGTGGGTACGTGGTTGGGTGGGTGGTTGCGTGTGTGTGGGTGGGTACGTGGTTGGGTGTGTGTGGGTGGGTACGTGGTTGGGTGTGTGTGGGTGGGTACGTGGTTGGGTGTGTGTGGGTGGGTACGTGGTTGGGTGGGTGGTTGCGTGTGTGTGGGTGGGTACGTGGTTGGGTGTGTGTGCGTGGGTACGTGGTTGGGTGTGTGTGTGGGTACGTGGTTGGGTGGATGTGGGTGGGTACGTGGTTGGGTGTGTGTGGGTGGGTACATGGTTGGGTGTGTGTGGGTGGGTGGGTACGTGGTTGGGTGTGTGTGGGTGGGTACGTGGTTGGGTGTGTGTGGGTGGGTACGTGGTTGGGTGTGTGTGGGTGGGTACGTGGTTGGGTGTGTGTGGGTAGGTACGTGGTTGGGTGTGTGTCGGTGGGTACGTGGTTGGGTGTGTGTGGGTGGGTATGTGGTTGGGTGTGTGTGGGTGGGTACGTGGTTGGGTGTGTGTGGGTGGGTGGGTACGTGGTTGGGTGTGTGGGGTGGCACGTGGTTGGGTGTGTGTGGGTGGGCACGTGGTTGGGTGTGTGTGGGTGGGTACGTGGTTGGGTGTGTGTGGGTGGGTACGTGGTTGGGTGTGTGGGTGGGTACGTGGTTGGGTGTGTGTGGGTGGGTACGTGGTTGGGTGTGTGTGGGTGGGTAGGTACGTGGTTGGGTGGGTGTGGGTAGGTACGTGGTTGGGTGTGTGTGGGTAGGTACGTGGTTGGGTGTGTGTGGGTAGGTACGTGGTTGGGTGTGTGTGGGTAGGTACGTGGTTGGGTGTGTGTGGGTAGGTACGTGGTTGGGTGGGTGTGGGTAGGTGCGTGGTTGGGTGTGTGTGGGTGGGTACGTGGTTGGGTGTGTGTGGGTGGGTACGTGGTTGGGTGTGTGTGGGTAGGTACGTGGTTGGGTGTGTGTGGGTAGGTACGTGGTTGGGTGTGTGTGGGTGGGTACGTGGTTGGGTGTGTGTGTGGGTACGTGGTTGGGTGGATGTGGGTGGGCACGTGTGTTGGGTGTGTGTGGGGTGGGCACGTGGTTGGGTGTGTGTGGGTGGGTGGGTACGTGGTTGGGTGTGTGTGGGTGGGTACGTGGTTGGGTGTGTGTGGGTGGGTACGTGGTTGGGTGTGTGTGGGTGGGTACGTGGTTGGGTGTGTGTGGGTGGGTGGGTACGTGGTTGGGTGTGTGTGGGTGGGTACGTGGTTGGGTGTGTGTGGGTAGGTACGTGGTTGGGTGTGTGTGGGTAGGTACGTGGTTGGGTGTGTGTGGGTGGGTACGTGGTTGGGTGGGTGTGGGTAGGTACGTGGTTGGGTGTGTGTGGGTGGGTACGTGGTTGGGTGTGTGTGGGTGGGTACGTGGTTGGGTGTGTGTGGGTAGGTACGTGGTTGGGTGTGTGTGGGTAGGCACGTGGTTGGGTGTGTGTGGCAGGCACGTGGTTGGGTGTGTGGGCAGGCACGTGGTTGGGTGTGTGTGGGCAGGCACGTGGTTGGGTGTGTGTGGGTGGGCACGTGGTTGGGTGGGTGTGGGTAGGCACGTGGTTGGGTGTGTGGGTAGGCACGTGGTTGGGTGTGTGTGGGTGGGCACGTGGTTGGGTGTGTGTGGGTGGGTACGTGGTTGGGTGGGTGTGGGTAGGTACGTGGTTGGGTGTGTGTGGGTAGGTACGTGGTTGGGTGGGTGGGGTACTGTGTCGCTGTTGGTTTATGTCTGGTTAGCAACCATTTTGTGACCATGCTGTCATGAAGAAATGTTTGGGGTGTGGTTCTTCTGAACGTTATGTGTTAAGTTTGACCACCAGTGAGTTGATTACTGTGACAATATTCAATATGTTCATTAATATAAATCCGCTGCAGTGTCCTTTGGTTTTCAGTTGGTTTGTTTGGAGAGGCTTTTCTTATTTGACGTCGAGGCAGTTTGTTGGCAGTGCCCTCATAAGATGACTGTCTTTAAGTATTAGTTTGTGCTTCTAAGATATCTATTGTTTATGTAAATGCAGTGCTTAGCTGTTCTTTCTTTTCTACCATCTGAAATACAGTATTGTCTGTCACAGTTTTTGGTCATCTTGTGAAATTGGTCAGCTGAATCTCTGTGGAAGTAGCAGATGTACAGTGTGTGTCCCAAATGGAACCCCATTTCCTATATAGTGCACTACTTTTCACCAGGGCCCATAGTGAACGCACTACGTAGGGAATAGGAATCAGCCCCATGCTGAGTTAACTGGACTAAAGTTGTATGTGTGTGTCATAGTTCATTTAAAACTGTAATTTCTCAACATACTTTCTCGTGCAAGATGTTCTCTCTCTATTATTGTAGTTTATAATCCAATCGTGGTGCGTGAATAGTCAAGGCGTTCAGTGATTAGCTGATAAAGGGCTAGTTGTCATAGAAACACTGCTGTCTGTCAGTGGGGATTCAAGTGGGGATGATACAACTGTTCCCACGGTAATTCTTATCCACATGTCTGATGCATATAGATCTGGCATGCTTTCAAAAATAAGTTTGGGAAGATATGAGGGGAACCTGAAAGACTGGTTTGGGTTGAAAAATTGACACCAGGGTCAAGTCTTATAGTTCAGACACAACGGTAGGATTGTCAAACGTTTGCCTGCCGACTGTACTTAGAACCTCTGAACAGATTGTCAGTC